>NW_015151059.1:622221-627114 GCF_000732505.1 Cyprinodon variegatus | reverse complement strand
GTGACATCACTGCTGGAAGATGGCAGGAGGGACGGGTTACTATAATTGGGCAAAAATGGCCGCTCCCAGACTCAATGATCACAACGAATATTATTTTTTAAATTTTTTTACTGACCATGACCTGTTTTCTACCAGCCTATTACAGCCAGGCAGCTTCTATCAGTCCGCCTGTCTATGGCTGAGCTTTTCCTTTAGCCTCCTGCTAAATAAAGCAGAGGAGACGTCACACTGTGTGACTGTGTCACAACCCGATCCGTCGCAGAAGTACGATACATCCTGCGCATGCGCAAACCGAACAACTTCCATGTAGGCGATACGTCGTTTTTCTTACTTTTTTATTCTTTTGTGGTTTTCGGGTGGGGGGTTCCTTTAAATATTTTTGTATGTGCGTAAATATTGCATATTCTAAAAAAAATAAAAAAATAAAAAATGCAATACATAAAAAACACACTTTGAACGTTACTGTGACTGCTCTGAGCATGCCCTATGATGACGTAACGCAATACAATGGAGAGAATGTAAAATGGATCCATTTCTTCCAGAAAAGTCTTCAATATTTTCTATACATTGTAGTTTATTATTCTTTAATGTTTTAAGTATGTAAATAAGTAATTTCAGTACCGTTATCATACATTTCAGTGACGTGAATCTTATTGTGTTCGTGCATTAGCAGGACAGATCGTGCTTCCGGGACAGATCGGGTAGTGACAGATTGCGACGGAGCAGTGGCCGCAAAAAACGGACCCAGCGATTAGACTCTTGTGATAGCGACTAGGACAGCTAGCGTAGCCAAAGGAGGCAAAGCTACGACTTTTTTATACCAGCGATTAATACAAAATATATAAAAGAAGAAAGGAAAACTAGGGTGAACATTGATCGTTGATCAAGCTTTTTAGCGTTGATGTTGACGTAAAGAAGGAAAGTGGCTTAGAAACTGCTGCCGTTGTTTTTTGCATGAGCAGGGAGCACCAGTGCGCCACCTACTGGCCTGGAGTTAAAGCTCTATCTTTACCTCGGAGGCTTTCCAAGATTTTTAAATGCACATTTCTTTGGATCATGACCAGAGGTGCAGCCAGAGAATGTTAATAAGGTTGGCCAGGCGATAACCGATGTACACTGAGAGGTCGCAGAAAGCGATGGGCGCCAGGACCTCAGGGTCAATCTACAATGTTCCTAAAGGAAAATGAACATCAACATCGTCCATATTTTCTAAATAAAGACTAACTATAATTTTCCTACCTTTGCTAATAAATAGATGCATATATTTAAACATTCATTCTGTCTAAATTAAAGGTGTAAATTAGAAAATTCTTTCAAGTTTGAGTTCTAGGGCGAACAGCTTAATCATTGTCATTACTTGCATACTTTTTCAATAATCATTCTGCATAAAATAAAATTTTAAACCTATTAATATCCACATTAAACTGATTCATTATTATTAAAGTAGTTATTTATCTCTGATTTCCCTGAATACTCCTAGATGACTTGCAAAGACATCATTTTCTCTTTACCCAATAAGACAAAATCTAGTTCTGAAAAGAGAATTCTGTATATTTTAGTTAGTATATTGATTTGCACAATTAACCAAAGTGTTTTTGTAAGGTAACTGTTAATATATGAAAAATTAAAATGTTAAATAAGTAGGAACATTCCACTTGAGAGTATTACTGCTGCCACCGTCTGTATTATAGGGGGAAAAATGGTAGGAGTGGCCACATGGGTGGCCAATGATTGGCTAAGGGTGGCCATGGCCACACCTGGCCCCCCATCTAGTTCCGCCCCTGATCATGACAGACAGGCTGAAACAACAAACCAGGGAACCCTTGCTGTGAAACCTTCAGCCTTCCTGTTATCTGTTGAATGTTTTGCTCTTTCTTTGCTTGAACAGGTTTCCTTTAAGTAACTCCTTCCACCTCCTGCTTTGTCTGACTTAAGACGCCATTGATTTATAGTTAGCTAACTCTAGAAGTGTTGCTATCAGTTATCAGCTCTGCGTTCACTGACCAGGAAACGACCACATCTGTCTGGTTCAACCAGCTGAAAATGCATTGATTCCTGGAAGCAGCCAATCTCCTGGTGCAATGATCATACCTAAGAACAGGGAGATGTTTTCTAGAGAAGAAGATCCTCTTAGCTTCCCATCCTGGAACCAGGAGTCGGCTGAACACTCTTTAGGATAAATTACTTGAAGACAGAATTGATTTTTTTCACATCATTCCTCTTTCCGGAGAGCAAAATGCTTCCAGGAAGTCACAAGGTACGTCTCGTTTAAGTGGTAAATGTCAGCCATGTGCATGTCAGCCAACTGGTAATGTAATGATCAATTATACATGAAGCAGAGTCACGCTCGTTGCTTTAAGAGCTGTGGAAATGTCTGTCTGCAGGCATCCAACAGCTAGAGACGCTGCATGGGATATGGTGTCTGAGTTGGAATCAGATTCCAGCTTCGCTCTTTCTAACGATATGAAAAACCCAGTATGTCTGATATATGATGTTTGAACAGTCATTGAGGTCAGAGTTACTGGTCTGCGCCGAGCAGCAGCAGCTAATTAAACCAAGACCATGTAAAACCGACTGTATCGGTTCTGTGTGTGGAATCGATTAAACTCGTTACAGGAGATAGCTGGAAGTTGAGAGCCTCTTGGTGCATCCCTCTCTCATTCCAACTTTTAATATACAGTTCGCCAGATATTTGCCAGATTGCCAGATCACAGGTCAGATTTGAACCCAGGTTGGCCGCATCGAGGACTAAGTACATGGGTCGTGTGCCCTAAACACTGCTCCACCTGTACGCCCTAGTCGCCAGATTTTGCTAAAGTTAATGCTAACCAAAGTTTTATCAAATATTCATCTCGGCAAAGAACTCATGCTCTTCCTCAACACTGAAGTCCTCAGACATTTTTCTTTCGTTGTTTCTTTCTTTGCACAGGTAAACAGCACATTTCTTCTTCTACGCTTGCATTATCGGCAGAGCAGACACTGAATGCGCACTTTCATCTGGTTTGGTCTGCCGCGGTTTCCGTAGCGTCGTGAACGCGCTTTTAGGAAATCCTATACACTACTGTTTATGCTCTAAAAACATTCTAAATGACTTCGTTTCGAGTAAATTATGGACGCTACCCTCTCAGGACACTTGGAATACATTGGACGAGCAGTATGGAGGAATATTGACACATTTTTGTGGACTTTTATGGACCTTTCTGCCTCGGGCGCCATAGACCTCCATTATTTGAATGTCAGCAGACAGCAAGAAGCCTCCCAGATCTCCAGATGCATTTGAGATATCAAAAAAGTACTCCAGAGTGTTGTTCAGCATGGGGGTGAGTAGAAAATGAAGGCTAATCATGTTTTGGGTGTACTATTCCTTTAAGGCAAGGCAAGGCACATTTATTTGTATAGCACAATTCAGTACAAAGACAATGCAAAGTGCTTTACATGATTAAAATACAGTAAGATAAAACAGAAAAAATAAATAAAATAAAATAAAAAATGCAGAAACAAAAAAAGAAATTAATTTAAATTAATTGTTCTATGAAAAGTTGCAGTGAGAACTTTCCTCATTTGACACAGGAAGGGTCCAAATATCATGTAAAATACATAAACATAACTGTATCTTGTGTAAAATTAGAATAATGTCCCACAGCATGAAAGGAGAAACATGCAGACTTTGCGGGTCGAAGTGGAGAAGGGTTCCAGAACCCACCTACAGTTTTCATCTATATAGGCGTCCCTGAGTACCGCATTAATTAATAGATATAAACCATAAAACTCAGGGAATATCAGTCAATTCACATCATGTTCAGAATCGGAATGAATGATCATGACTTATTTATGATCCATTCAGGGTTCTGGACCGATCAGGTTGTTGTTTTATTCAGGGGCGAATTCAGGAAATGTGGGGCCCTAGGCAAAGACAGTCAGGGGTTTAATGATAAGACAGAGTTTTATGGGGCCCTCAGGAACTTGGGGCCTTAGGCAACAGCCTAGTATTGCCTAATGGTAAATCCCCCCCCGGTTTTATTCTGTGATGAAGACCTTCAGGCTAACGAGGAGGTTGTAGACCTGCTTTGATGACCAGAATGGGTTTCCTCTACGTTAGATCTGCTTTAAATAGATCAGCACGCATCAGTTGTCAGTTAATCTCTGAGTTCTGATGAACAGAGAGTCACTTCCTTTGTAGATAAAGTAGAATTTATTTTTACACCAGTTTCTGTTCAAACCGTCACACAGGACGCCTACGGTCTGGATCTGGACTGTGTACAGTGGAAGCAGTCAGAGGGGACGCGGCGCTCGCGTATTTACAGCAGAAAGCTTTTCCGTTTAGCTCAGTGCTGCTTTTCTGCTGATTTGAAGGAGGAATGGAAAATGTGGGCATTCAGCCGACTGTTCCAGCTTCATCTGCAGATCCACGGCCCCCGCCAGGAGAACTCTGTTCTCATGAATTATTGAATCATTTCCTTTTTTTTTTTTCCTAGCTTAGCGCCCTTCATAGTGCGGATGATTCAGAGCGCTTTGCCTTTTTATCTGTATTCAGCTTTAGTGAGAACATAAATAAAAACCTCCACATGGAGGAGAGCATCTGATGCGTCTTCATTTTATGGCCGCTTTAATTTGAAGCATCTGACCAGGTTGAATAAACGTCATTAGTCTTCCTCTTGAAAGTAGAGGACGTCGCTGCTGAGGTTTATCGGTGCACGTTCAGCTCAGGGATGCTGTCAAGGTACATTTGAAGCAGGGAACCAGACAGAGCGATCAGATTATAGCCCATCGTCTGCAGGGCGGCACTGCTGGAACTGAGGGGGGGTCAGGTTCTAACACATAAAGGCCCCGTCCACACGAAGCCGAACCCTGGCCTAAACGCACAAATTTTTCACCAAACCAGCCTCTCATCCA
>NW_015151059.1:619930-621410 GCF_000732505.1 Cyprinodon variegatus | reverse complement strand
CATGCATTCGTGTGGACGATCACATTTATATTACGTCTCCGTCTTTACTACAAACGTTCTGGAAAATATTAGCATTTCGTGTTCGTTTTGACTTCGTGTGGACGGGGCCTAACATGTAACTCCCTCTGAAAGCTGATGGATACAAACAGGCTAAAGGTCATCGGGGGGGTTCGCTTAAAGATTTGAAGTCTTGTTAATATGTAAAGGAAAAAAAAAAGTCCTACCCTCTAAAGCATAAATTAGCTCTGCACCCCCCTCCCCCACCTGTTGCTGTCAGTCAGCTGTCGGTACAGCTCTGAAATTTCCCCTCTGCTTACAGAGACAAACTGGCTCAAATCTGCTCAGGCTCCTGTCACACCTTTCCGATTTATCCAGCGTCTGCCCGACGTCCCAGAATCTCCTAAAACGCTGGAATACGCCGAACTTTCTATGGATTTTTTTCAATTTTAGGTGAATACATAGAGTATTCCTAACGAGTCCAGAGATTACATTATGGAAGTAAATCTGTGTCGCTAGGAATTGAATTAGAAATGCCCCTAAAATTTAAATGTTGTATGTTTCCAGGAGTGGAAAGTAAAAATAAAAAATACTGATGGTGAAAAAATTAAATATGGCCCTGCCTTGCAATTACCCTTTGTAATCCATAATCCAGTGCTGCGCTTCAGAAGATGGCAGTTGCTAATCACAATTTAGGGAGTATGGATGAGGAAAGGCCTGAAGAGGAAACATATTCTGGAGACGAAAGCCAGAAAAACCCTCGGCCATATTTGGAAGTATTATTTGTTTCCAAATGCACAAAAGGGAACAATGTGATAATGCAGTGCAACATGTGCCTGCCCAGCAAAACGGAGCTTTCGGCTATTAAAACATCAACATCCAATTTACGAAAAAATGTGGCGGTAAGTTAGTTATCATGGTGTCTGTTGAACAGTAGGATTGAAAATAGTTTGCACTTTATGGTTCAGGTTGTGACTGTCCTTGTGCTGTGAGGAAGTATGTTCTTTAGCCCAGCTGATCTTTTGCAAGTGTGGATGTCCACTGAAATACGCCCTGAAATCGATTAAAACACCTTGTGCTTAATTCCATTCATGACTCATCCTTTTTTTGCATTAAATAACTCAAAGTAACTAAGTAACTTTTACTGAAATTACATTTTAAATGAAGTAATTTTTTACTTTTACTTGAGTAAATTTTGAGATGGGTAATTTTACTTTTACTCTGAGTAGAATTTAGGCAAAGTAAAGATACTTTTACTCAATTACAATTTTTTAGTACTCTTTCCACCTCTGGTCTGTTTTTATAAGTGACACATCAGATGCAACGCCATTCATACAGCTCCCACCTTGGTCATTCCGACAAACAAAACACTTATGTCCATCTTTAAATGTTCTTCTTGGCTATCGGAGTTTGCGTTAGCATTGTTAATTCTGGAGGGCTAGCATTAGCTTCCCCCACGGTCACCGTGACTAAGCGCGTTTTT
>NW_015151059.1:615443-616493 GCF_000732505.1 Cyprinodon variegatus | reverse complement strand
GGTGAGTTTATTACTTTCATTTTTCTGTAGTTGAGTTAGCGTTAGCTTGCATGACCGGCTCCTTCACGCTGTTTTTTTCATTTTTTATTTATTTATTTATTTTTTTTTAATAAACTTTATTATTTACCATACACAAATATTACAAAACTGCATTGTGAACATATCACAAAACAACAAAAACATTTGCCAGGGGGAGCATTAACAGAAAACAATAAAAGTATAATAAAAAATGACAAAATACTCTTATTTAAAGAAAAACAGCACCAAAGGTGACAAAAATACCAGATGCCACAGTGAATCAACACAATAAATTATTGGCTTGCAATCAAATTGGAATTTTAGATAAAGTTGTTTTTGATTTTTTATTTGTAGAAGGTCGAATTGTAAATATATAATGTTTAAATTCAATCAGAAAAACTGAAAAGTCTGTTTTTTTTCTCAAAAATGTGCATTTATGAAGATGAAATTCAGCCTTAAAAATTAATAAATTGATAAGAAAACATTCATTCTTTCATTTTGTTAAAAACCAAACAGGACATTTACCCAATATAACTGAAATCCTATTGATATTTTTCTCCGTAATGCTGGTTTTCCTTCCATATGAGCGCCACAAGCATCACGTCACGTGACTAAGAAAACGTAACGGGATTGGCTGGGTGTTGGACGCCACAATCCATTGCTAATGTCTGTGACCTGAAGTAACCCTTCCCTTTTTACTCTGAATGGGCTCTATGCACAGCTCCACTACTTCCTGAATTTAATGCAGCTCCTTTGTTTCCTGTCTTTCATTACTGGACGAACTGATTAATCCCGGTTTGTCTGGCCAGTTACTTAGGTCATACACACCTGGATTAATCAGTGCATCCAATCATGAAAGACAGGAAACAAAGGAGCTGCATTAAATTCAGGAAGTAGTGGAGCTGTGCATAGAGCCTATTTAGACGCCGAATTTAAAGGTACACTATGCAACTGGTGTTGATTTTCCAGCGAGGCTCCCCCCAGAGGGCGAAAGTAAAAGTGCACTGTCGTAAATATGCTCAGCTGTTCTCC
>NW_015151059.1:614588-615430 GCF_000732505.1 Cyprinodon variegatus | reverse complement strand
AAGAATCAGTACTTCCACTTTTACCAGAGTATTTTTTAACACAAGTATCTGTACTTTTACTCAAGTACGGAAAGTGAGTACTTTTGCCATTATACAGTAGCTGGAAGTTAGAAACACGTTCAGCGCTCGTCTGGAACACGTCAGATACCTTGATATGCGTTGGAGAGAAGTTCTGGATAAGTCACGCAGAGGTTTAGGATCAGCTAGACGCCACGACTGATGAGGAACTGACACTGAACGTACGTCATCCATCAGATAACTGACCTGCAACTGATGATGCATGAACATACGCTGGCATACGTCGTGAAATGTTCAGCAGCTTTAGGAACATTTCCTCCTTCTATTAAAGCTGTTAGATAGTGTTGTAGATATTTGCTTTGAACTTTATTCTTTCCATGAATTATCTTCCCTACGTTTGTCCCAGTGAGCCGTGCAGATCAGAGGCCTCCTTTATCTCATTTTAAATGTCAAAATCTGTGGGTATTATTAAAGTGCGACTCCTGCTGGGATGTGGAACCTTCGATGGTTACATCATCTCTCTCTCTGTTTTCTAGTGTTCGGTTCTCTTGTTTCCACAGTTTCTAAAACACTCATTTAAAGTTGCTCTATCTGAGAAATTCTTTTTACTATTCATGACAGCAAACCTCACCTCTCTACACTGCAAAAAATTTAAATTTAAATGAGTCAATTTTCTTAAAATAAGTGCATTTTTTCTGTAATTGAGTAGATAAGTGAGACACATTAAAAATAAGAAGAAAATATTGCATTGTCTTATTTCAAATGCATGTTATCTGATTTTCTTATTTTAAGAGTAAAAATACTCATTCCATTGGTAAATCATC
>NW_015151059.1:609717-610303 GCF_000732505.1 Cyprinodon variegatus | reverse complement strand
GCAGATATATATTTTATTCAAGTTTGCTCTTCCAAGCGGTTTGTGGCGAATCTCACAGCATTTTCCTGCCGCTGTGGAAAAACAAACAGTGACGATTTCCCAGAACACAGGAACAGCTGCAGAAACGGGACCATTTTCTGGCGTTTAATGGTTTTGCTGATATCAGCGTTAGTGAAGAGGTGGAAACTGTTTGAATCCACAGCAGCAGCACTGCCCCTTTAGCTGCTGTCTGGTTCCTGTGGTTGCAGCTTTTTTCTGCTGCCGTCACAAATTTAGCTGATTGATAAACTGTCACAGAAATGTTTGCAATAATCTGTAATATCCTAATTCTGTATCAGCCAAAGTGATCCGACGCTGCCACTGAAGCCTTTGGCCTTGAAGCTAACTCAATCTCAATTTTTTTTTTCCTCATGATTTATTCAGCTAATATAAATTTATAATACAGTTAATTTTCATAAAGTGATAAACTGATTTATTGTCAGATATCAACCGTGTGTTTTGAAGTCTGCATCATTAACGTTTCTGCAGGACGTTTGGGCCTGTGTTAGCATCTACTGTGTTAGCATCTACTGTGTTAGCATCTACT
>NW_015151059.1:605777-607385 GCF_000732505.1 Cyprinodon variegatus | reverse complement strand
ATGATTTTTATCAAAAACATAATGTGCACAAACAAGGAGTAGTTGTAGGAACCATAGATGGAAACAGAGTTTAATTGGGGCCCCCAGGAACTTGGGGCCCCAGGCAACTGCCTAGTATTGCCTAATGGTAAATCCCCCCCCTGACTGGACGTTGTCTTCTGTCAGAAGACGCTAACAGCCGTCCTTAAACCCAACTCACAGCAAGAAGTTACACCACATAGATTTAGCCATAATTTACCGTCTAAAGCCGAAAACCACATGATGCATGGCGGCCATTAGGAACATTAACAGGCCTGAGTTCATATTAGCTTTTTATATCAGAAATTAGAATGTTTTAAAAATATAAATATAATTATTTCACTTAAAACCTTGAAACATTAATTTGATAAAATCTTCACAGAATCGAGTGTCTAATAAAAATGAGCTTTTTGTTTAGAAAATCACATCAGAGCAATAAAAACATTAATAATAGAACAATAATCCAGTTATTTTCTAAAAGCGTTTTTATTCTGACAAACAAGCGTAGTTAGAACGAGCATTTAGATGAAGATATTAGTTATTAAGAGCAGAAAAAGAGGATGTAGGTCTGAGGAGTATCATCTGTAACGGAGCTGAGGAGCAGATTCTATAAGGTTAGAGATTATTGAAGAGATCCGATTTATCCCATTACACCCAGGAAGTTATTCATTATTCTGGTGGTGAAGTCAAACCTTTTACTGGTTTGGATTATCAGGATTTTTACCTTTTTTATTTCCTGATTTTTTTCATACACAGTCAGGGAAGCCATTAAATCAAACCCCTCCTGTTCTGAGTTTTTACTCTCGTTACTTTCATTCATTCCAGTCCCAGCATTTGCATGAGCCTCCATTGGTTCAGCAGGGATGTCCCCACTGAATGGGACAGTCATTAAGAGAAGACGTGTCACTAAGTGATCCCCCCCCCCCTCCAGGTCGAGGCGGGTCACCCTAAGCCTCGGGTTACCCTCCAGCTGATTGGTGACAAAGAACACAACCTCCTTCATGGGATCCTCTGCTAAACCACTGGTGTTTCAGAAGTCCCACTCAGCAGCAGAGTCTCGCTCTGTGTCATCGTATCTAAGCTGCCGTGTGGGAATGAGTCATTGTGATCTTTGAAAATCAAGAATATTAGAGAAATTATTCTGTTGCAGTCAGAGAGGAGGAATATCTGAAAAGTTGTTTCCATGTTGTAATGGTTCATACGTTGGAAGAAACCAGTCGACCCACTAAAACTGCACAGAAGAAGAATACTGGATGGATGCAGCCCACCGAGCTAAAATTGGTTGAAAAGGCAACATGATTTATGTGCAAACAACGTAAAAATTGAAAAACTACAATTTCAGATCGTTGAAAAGACGACAAACTGGGTTGTCAACATCTAAATCAGACCGAGCAAACAATTTTCAACAACAGCTTCTGGACTAAATCAAGACTATGATGGATCGACCAGATTTAGCCTAAAAACAAACGTCTAAATGACGTCTGGAGTTTTTTTTTTTTTTTTATGCAAAGGAGAAACTTAAAGGAATAGTACACCCAAAACATGATTAGCCTTCATTTTCTACTCACCCCCATGCTGAACAACACTCTG
>NW_015151059.1:582800-602178 GCF_000732505.1 Cyprinodon variegatus | reverse complement strand
TTGATGCATCAAAAGGTCCTGCAGTGCTTCTACAGCAGCAGCAGCTGCTGGAGTTTAAAAAGTGTAACTTTATCTGCTAGATGCGCATCAACCAATGAGAGCAGCTGATCTGGGAGCTGGCAGGGAGTCAGACGCAGCGCTGCTGATGCAGAGCGCTATGATCACTCCTCTGAAACAGTTTATTAACGCCTAAATTAACTTCAAATGCTGAAACCTGCCGGCAGAATATATTAGATTTTATTATCCTGCTGCCTGCAGTTTGTAGCACAGACCTGAAAAGCGCTAACAATACTTCCAGTAGGAGAAAACCCCCAAGAGGCGAGTGGGCCTGAGGCAGTTGCTGCTGGGGATTCCCAGTGACAGCGCACAGCCGGTATGTGAGTTTGCGACAGCGAAATAATGTTTGAAGGCAGGATGGTAATCTGGATGAACTGACTGCACAGATGAAGTTTCAGGAGGACTTTCTCACTTAAAAATAGATTCAAACTACTTTTTACCCGCTGATCACAGCAAATATAGCGAAGCTGCTCTCTGCCATCGAACACAGGAGCAGCAGAAGCATTGAACGCATCTGGACACTTTATTCTGGGCTTACACTGCGATATTTTCAATCGTTGCACGCAGCTACAGATCAAACTGTACGACAAAACCGCAGAGTTTATAGTTTCACAGCTTATGATGTTTGTTCTCCCACTGTGCGGCCTGACGCTCTGATGCGATCTACCTGCTCACAATGAATGTCTAAAAACCACACGTTGGACTCAGTTCCGAGAGATGGCTCTGGGACTGGTCAGTCTGGAAGGAGAAGAACTCCCTTGTTTATGCGCAGTGCTGGAGGTTCTGGTAACGCTCTGCTTTAACAGCAGGATTTGTCCACAGACACCTCACGACGGCCAACTGAATTTCAAACATGTTGATTTTCTCCCGACCTTACGATTCCTGATTGGGAGGTGGTCATGAGAGGCTGATCGCCCCTTGTTGCCCGCTGTATACTACAGCTAGCATGATGATGCTGAAATCGGCCCGATCGAAAAATTCTCGCATGACTGGAGAATCGGCCTGAAAAGGGCAACAAATTGCACAATATAAGCCCGGCTTTACTGTAGAGTAAAGCCGTCTGACCTTAATGTGGGAAGGCATCAAAAATGAAGCAGCAGATGCTTTTTTATGCTCAAAGCATGTCTTGTGTGAATGTAGCATAATTACTGGTCCAATAGGAGATAATCTTTGGCTCCCCCTAATGGTCTGGAGCACATCCGCTATCCGGTTAACCTGACTCCACCAGATGGATTTGCTCGGCATATCCATCTGGAAACCTTTGGTTGAAGTAATTTTGGGAAGGTTAGCTGATTGGCCTATGTTGGTGATAGACGGGCCAAATAAACCAATCAGATCAACGAAGCATATGAGGTACTAACAGAGCGACGACGAAAACACAACCACAAGCCAGCCGGGAGAAGAGCAAAAACATCTTTTCCTCTGAGAAAAGCCTCCAGAGCAGTGTTTTGCTCTTCTTTCAGTGAAGAAATACTCTGTAATTCCGATAAAACTTGCTCGATAGCCACGCTAACGCTAGTTTCATCGGCTGAAGCCGCCATGTTCTTTAGACTAAACTGTCGCGCTTCTCGTTGCGTCACACCTCAACCCGCCTCAAAGCCAACGCTGATTGGACGTTCGTTTGGTGAACGGCTCCAAATTTTCTTAAAAGGAGAGTCTCCAGACTGACTAGCGAGCGAAATCTTGAAAGCTCGCGAGATCAGGATGGTCTCACGAGGCTACTATCCGGTACCAGTTTGCAGCTTTTTTTAAAGTAGCAGCTGTTGTTGCTACTTGCAGTGTTACTTGATGTGTTAGCATCATTTATTGGTTTGTAGTCTGCTGCCTTTTGTATGTTTGCAGCTTTACGTCTTGGCACTATTTTCTCTCTTTACATGTTTTTTTGTTTTTGTTTGTATGAATTTTGCTCTGAAATTATGCATTAACATTTTGCATAGTTCAGCCAAAAACCCCATAACCTCACTACAAAACTCAGGGCAAAATCTGAAACCAGATCCTGCATGACTTTGCCTGTAGCCTGTAGACCAGGAGTCACCAACGTTTTTAAGGCTGACGGCTACTTTATGGCTAGGAAGGGCTACCAGTACTGACCTATGAAGAGCAGGGTTCTCTTAAACCTAAAACATTTAGAATATATTTGTTTAATTCAATTCAGTTTATTTCTATAGCGCCAATTCACAACACCTGCCATCTCAAGGAACTTTCCAGTTCAACCAGATCATCCTTTCTTTAAGCTATTTTATTTAGACATATCTTTTTGATTAAATGCTATATAGGATTGATATAATGAAATGCTCTTTACATTGATTAAAAAAGAAGAGCAAGTTCTGTTTTCCTTAAGGGCCCGAGGGTGACCCCTGCTGTAGATTCACAATGAAGGGGGGAACTTATGGTTGGCAAAGCCATGCACATTTTCTCGTTTTATATCCACCAAGCGAAACATCTGGAATCATATTGTTTTTGGTCTAAAGAAAACCAGTAATCTGTAGCTGTTAGAAGAAGCGTGATCAGCGTGTCTACGGGTATTTAATAACCTGCCGAAGACAAAAAAACAGGGAGGGAAAACAGATTTGAAGATGAGGAACAGATTTATTATTGTAAAATTCTGGTTTATTACAAACCTGCTCATAACAGAACGGAGGATTAGAGCTTTACTTTAGTAAAACCCGCTGGATTAGAATAGAATAGAAAAGAAAATCCCTTAATTTTCCCTCAATGGGTAAATTCTGGTGTTTACAGCAGCAAAAAGATTATAGACACAAATGTGGACCTTAGAAAAATGTATTCTAGTGAAGAGTTAAAAGATAAACAATATAATATTGTACTGTAAAGTATATTAACAATATAAAACTGTGCACCTGGAGAATAAATAACCAATATAAAGCTATGGGCATTTTTACTTTAATGGATATTTGAAAATAGCAGCAACATCAGAGATGTGCAGAATGACAGCAGCAGGTTATTTAACTGACTAAAATAGAAAATGTGTGAAATCAGCATGAATGGAACAAAGTTATTAATCTGGTCCTTAACATTAAGGAATTTCTGATGATTTTCTGTCAAGTTTGGAGGCGACAAAGACCCAGAATCTGGACGGAGGCAAAGCATCACACGTCCTATGATTCACTAAGGATTAAATATTTATTGTTTGGAGGAAAAGTCAAACATATTATCACTGCCAACCCTTGACTGGAAATATTTTTTAGTCATCAACTGAGGCGTTAAAGTAAACTAGAGGTTTTGGTTTCATTTCCTGTTAACTTACCAACAGTCAGCATTGTGATAGAATCATTGGAGGACGGAGCTGCTAAAACAGCCAATATGTATTCAGCCACCTTTTTCTAGCTGAAATCCCAGGTTCTTATCTTTTTATCACATGCCGCTGAGCTTAATGTTATTTGCATCTCATTCCACGATGCTGCAGCTCAACGTGAAGCACATTTACAGTCATGTTCCCGTGTAGCACCAGAGACGAGACTCCAGTTAATGGGATTAAGGTTCATTCACATAGAGCTAATGGGGATTTATTTAAATGGTTCATTAGAAACCGCAGAGGTCAGAAAAACAAACGACATCAACAATAAAACTATCGGATCTGTTTAGGTCTCCTCATCTGCTTCTGTCAGATGTAGAAAAATAAAAGGTTGCTTCTCTGCACAAATTCAAAAAGATAAAGTCACAAAAATGTTCCTTCATGATTTTTTAAAATTGTACTTGATGATATTTCATCTGTCCAACTGGGAGGAACTTATTTTTGCTCATCTAACCCGTTACTTTAACCTACAAGCTAGTCAATCTTAGCTGTATGAGCGAGATGCATAAACTGACATCTAATGCAAATAACAAGAAGGAACCAGTTTAAGAGACTAGCTAGACTGGGTTGTTTTTGAAATCTTAGATTTAGTCTTAGTTTTAGTCTTCAGGAAGAAAATTATTATTAGTTTTAGTCACATTTTAATCATTACGATATGTGATAGTTTTAGTCTGTTTTAGTCGACTAAAACTTAAAAAGGTTTTAGTCTAGTTTTAGTCACTTTTATGTTGCAAAAAATTATTTAGCTTTACAATTTCCAATAACAACCAGATTTTTCTCCAGACTGACAGCTCTAGCCTAGATGCTACAGTTGCTGGTAATAGAATGCTGCAGCGCAGTTCATCATTGCTGTTGGGCAGAAAACAAATTCAAATAAGCCTTTTTTTTATTAATTAATGCCCTAGTTTAAAAATAAGTGTGTCACAAAAGTGAAAATAGCAGATCTACTTCAACACATCATATTAGTTGATATAGCAGACAGATAAGCTCCAAAAATGTCCAATAAAGGAATGGTTTTAAACATACAAGGTTTCTATTCCAAAGTAAAAGCTTCCTGATGTACTATGAATTATGCATTACACACAGATCAATAAAATCTTCATTACTCCAAAAAAGCAAAGAACAAAACAATTATGGCTTATTTCTAATAATTTAACCCTAGTTTACTGCTGCTCAGGGGTCAAAGTAGATTTAAATTCACAGGGTTCTGATATAAAATGTATATAATTTCCATGTAATGCCATGGCAATCCAGACCTAAACTGAATGAATATGTTAACTAAAATGTTCACATATTCGAAGGAAACATAGAAAATGTTTTAATGACAATACAAGGAAACATTTACATCATATTTAAATAGATAAAAGGAGAACTATGAGAAGAAAATATTCAAAGACCTACCGGTATGTACCTTTTCCCCTGGCTTTATCTTTATCCAAAAATAAAGTATGTTATGAAATATTTTATTTGGTTATAATTAGGGAATCCTTTTGGTAGAAATTAAAGAATGTTTTGCATCACCTCTTATGAGCGGGAAGAAATAAAATGGTGATAGTTAGACAAAGGGTTTTTGTTACACTTGGCAGAGGATGATCAGCCCCATATAGTTTATTAAGTAGCAAGAGCAGGAAGAACCATTAGAGTGGAGCACAAGCGCAGCGTGTGGAAAGACGCATTTCTGCACAAGCACAGCTGGAAGAACAGAGTTTTTCAGAGTTCGGCGTGCAGTGCCGGTGTTCTGTCAGACACCTGGACAATTCTGGACCATTCTGGATTCTTTTTACCCTGCCACTGCTGCCATCGGTGGTCATGCAGCGCTGCACGGCCGGTGAGCTGCGTGACCAAACAGGACGCAGCAGCAGGACTGATATTGCTTAGCACATTACAGCACAATGATGCATTTTAAACATCCGACCGATGACCCGCCAATTTTTATTTAGTCTCGTGTCGTTGACGAAAACTCACAACCATAACTCTCAAGTTTTCGTCAACAAAGATCCACGTTTAGATCGTCAGTTGTCATTATCGTCATGATAAAAAGGAGTGTCAATAAAATAATTGTGTTACGTCATCATTGACGAAAACAATCACCATTAGCTCCTGCTGAAGCTGTGCAGTCTGACTAATCAGTAGCTTTTAATGTCAACGTCTGGAAATACCAGCTTCACCAGAGCCTAGCAACCTTAGAACTACTTTATCAGAATACAGACGTTACATCGACTCAAAGCCTGGATCTGAGCTAACAGCAGTTTCGGTTCAACAAAGGTCCTCCGCGTTTATCTAAGGGAGGTTTTGTCCTGCTGGAGACTCCCTGGGACAATGTACAGTAACACAGGAAGAAGAGGATCGGTTCTATTATTGTGAGGGCGGAAGTTTACCCCATCCGCCTCCCACAGCACAATGCTGGCTCATTATAGCAACAAGAGGACAAACACACACTTTCCCAGTAGAGCCAGAGCTGATGAAGCTGCCTGAGAGCCGCCTGGTTTAACCCCAGCATTCACCGTGAGCCCCGTGAACCGAACCGCCGCCGTGGATGGCGGGCCTGAATGCAGAGATTTGGGTTTGATCTCAGTGTAGATGGTAGAGGTCTGGGTAATGATCTAAATTACCCAGTTTCTCTCAGTGGCGTTAAAGTTTGAGTCAGGTTGAGCTGCAGCTCACAGATACATCATTCATTAAAATTAAATCAGTTTTCGTTGGATTTCAGGTGATGGCCTTTCATTTTGAAAGGAAAAATGCTGAGGTCAGTTACCGTGACAACAGTGATATCCTCTACACCAGTGTTTTTCAATCCTGGTCCTCAAGGCACCCTGCTCTCCATGTTTTGGATGTTTCTGAGGTTCAGCACACCTGATTCAGAAGATTGCAGTTCAGCAAAGCCTGATAATCTGCTATCAATTGATAACAGGTGTGTGAAAGCTGGGAAACATCTAAAACATGCAGTGCAGGGTGCCTTGAGGACCAGGGTTGAAAAACACTGCTCTACACACTGGGCACGGGTCGCTATGAAACTCTGAGTATCAAGGTTTATGAAATGCCTGAATTCAATAAGAATTTATCGTCAAAGATCACTTTGATGGTGGTGGACGTCGTTTTTAGATCACAGGTGTGACAGGTGCAGGGTGTCACCACCCAATCCGTCCCGGAAGCACCATCCCTACCATCAGCTCATTTCTGAACGCGCTACTAGATATATATCTGGGTCACCCTCCATTTTATTTTGTTAAGACCTAAATTACATTTTCCCACTAAAATATAATGTGTTAAAGGTTAATAAAGTTTTTCCTGAAAAAATAAATGCCTTAAAATTCTTTCTGTTTAATCGGTCATCTGTGTCCGATCTGCACCGGAGATGGGATCCTACGCTACTTCCAGGAGCTAACTTTGACTTTAAACATAAATCTAGTCTTTTTCATTTTTATGTTTTGCTTTCATTTTAACATTATGCTATATAGTGTGTCATATAAAGAATGAAACAACTAAAATGCAGATAGACATGGTTTAATCATATTGCTCTGAGCGTGTCCCATGATGACATCAAAGTCATAAAACATTTTTAAAGATGTGTATTAGCATTCTTTAGTGAGTTAGGGACAGAAATAATTGATTTTAGTACCATAATAACATCATTCATGGACACCTGGATGTATATCTGTTTGCGCATGCACAGAACTGATCGTGCTTCTGGGACGGATCGGGTCGTGACGCAGGGTCTCCCTCCCCCTTAGCTTAAAGGAATAGTACACCCAAAACAGGATTAGCCTTCATTTTCTACTCACCCCCATGCTGAACAACACTCTGGAGTACTTTTTTGATATCTCAAATGCATCTGGAGATCTGGGAGGCTTCTTGCTGTCTGCTGACATTCAAATAATGGAGGTCTATGGCGCCCGAGGCAGAAAGGTCCATAAAAGTCCACAAAAAACATGTCAATATTCCTCCATACTGCTCGTCCAATGTATTCCAATTGTCCTGAGTGGGTAGCATCCAGAATTTACTCGAAATGAAGTTATTCAGAATGTTTTTAGAGCATAAACAGTAGTGTATAGGATTTCCTAAAAGCGCGTTCACGAGTCTACGGAAACCGCGGCAGACCAAACCAGACGAAAGTGCGCATTCAGCTCGGCAAAGAACTCATGCTCTTCCTCAACACTGAAGTCCTCAGACATTTTTCTTTCGTTGTTTCTTTCTTTGCACAGGTAAACAGCACATTTCTTCTTCTACGCTTGCATTATCGGCAGAGCAGACGCTGAATGCGCACTTTCATCTGGTTTGGTCTGCCGGCTTCCGTAGCGTCGTGAACGCGCATGTGCGCGCTTTCAGGAAATCCTATACACTACTGTTTATGCTCTAAAAACATTCTAAATGACTTCGTTTCGAGTAAATTCTGGATGCTACCCACTCAGGACACTTGGAATACATTGGACGAGCAGTATGGAGGAATATTGACACGTTTTTTGTGGACTTTTATGGACCTTTCTGTCTCGGGCGCCATAGACCTCCATTATTTGAATGTCAGCAGACAGCAAGAAGCCTCCCAGATCTCCAGATGCATTTGAGATATCAAAAAAGTACTCCAGAGTGTTGTTCAGCATGGGGGTGAGTAGAAAATGAAGGCTAATCATGTTTTGGGTGTACTATTCCTTTAAGTCTTCAGACTTCTGAGTTTTGGCACCTAATGCAATGAAGAGTTTAGTTCAGGGGTCTGCCACCTGCGGCTCCGGAGCCACATATGGCTCTTAACAGTGGCTAAAATGTATATAAAGAGCTAAATAATTTACTATAATATATACCGGTATCAATAGCTTTAGCGTTTTTTATAAGATGGAAAAGAATGAGTTTAAAAGAACCAGAAATATATTTTCAGAGACATTTTTCTATGAATTAGCTTGAAAATTATATGTTTTAACATTAAAAATATATGAATTGATTGATTGAGATGGCAACAACTAATTTCCTTTACAAGCTTTAAAAAAAAAAAAGGTTTTCTAGAAAAAGTCATGGTATATTTTGCGGCTCTAAACTACTTTTATTTGGTCGTACTCTGGGCGAAACGTCTCTTTGGATATGAAAGGTTGCAGACCCCTGGTTTAGTTTATACAACGAATACATCTTGCTGGGATTATTTTATCTCCCACAGTCATCAAGGATGACAAAACCGGACTGATGTTGTAGTGACAATCACTGTTTATGGAGAAGATGCTTTTCATTTCCTCTGAGCTCATGATGTATAAATCAGTGCATTACGTCCCCCCCAGCAGGTGGTAGAGTAAATCCCTAAGCAGAACACAGTGTTTGTTCATGGATTCCCAAAAGTGACACATGTAGCTTCATGCAGGACTAAATCTTCTTGTATTCTTTAGTTTTTACCCTAAATCTTGCAGATAACCTTCCAGCTGTGCAACTGCAACACATCTGCACTAATCCAGCCTTTCTTCTAAATTAAATAAATACATAGATTATTATTTCAGATTTTTCTAAAGCAAACATAAAGTGAAAATAGTCTGAAGACGTCCCATCAGTCCAAAGAGATATTGGACATGAACTTAATACGATATATCATCTAAATTCTTAACATTTTATCAGGTTCATCCAGTTATGAATTATTAAAGCTATGCTGGAAGATTAATGCTAGAAAAATAAGTCATTTCCCCCTAAATTGATTTAGTTTGAATGATATCAGCGGTTATCCTCCCTCCTCTGTGGACACTTTAGTGACCTACTTAGACATCTATGCCTTTTCACATTAGCAAAGGGCTGTTTTCTGCTTCCTTTATGCGCAGGTCTGTGTGTGTGTGCGTCCGTGTCATTGTGTGCGTCTGTGTGTGTGTGCTTTGTCAGATTTGTAAACAGGAAGTGTGAGGATGCATGCAGCGAGGGGACACAGAGAAATGGGATTTCCCACAGTGACAGATCTGCTCAGCTGAATGAGGCTCACCACGTGTGAGCGCTGTGTGCGTGTGCGTGTCATTTCTAACACGGCTCGCTGATCTGAAGTGTAGACTCTGGAGAGCTGAACAACTGCTTGAACTCAGGACCGATTTCCCTGATGCTGGTGTGTGTGATCAGGAGAAAACGCTGAGCCCTCGGCTCTCTGGATTGGTCCGCCGGTCGGCCGGAGGTCATGTGACATCAGAGGTTGTTTCCACGTTGGAAACAGAACACATTTCATCTTTCAGACAATAAAGGGAAGAACTGACGTCCCACACGATCCACCCCCCAACAATGAACTGGTTTATATCATCTGAGCTCACAGACTCGTTGGATTGCTTTGTTTTATGTGGCAAACCTTTAATTAAATCCGACTAAAAAGTTTATACGTGTGTATAAATTGGTTTTCCACATTAAAGAACAATAAGAGATTTGATCTGAAGCCTGCAGCTTCACTGGTTAGCCTGGTAACTTTCTGTTTCTCTAAAGCTTTGACCTGAAACAGGTTTTAGGCTATTCTGGTTTGGTCTTTCTCCTTTTAGGACCTAACAGCCTTCAAAGTAATTGTTTGTAGCCTGTCTGTGAACCCACTTTAATCACCTGTGTGGGTGTCAAATCAGTCCTTGTAAAATAATTGTTTTACGATGTATGCAAAAGACGAAATAATTTATGTATAAAATGTTTTCAGCCTCTTGCATAAGCTAGCCCATTTAGCGCAGCTAGCTTTGCTGACTGCTACCATTAGCTCTAATATTACCAAAATCGTGCCAACACTTCCATCCTTAGCAGGCAGGGAGACGATTTAAAATGTTTAATGTTGTTTGGGCTAATTGGTTCAACGATCCCCACAGTTTATGAAGCTTCATGTGAACATGTCACCACCTACTGGTGGAGTGCAGAACTACGTTAGTAATATAATCTGTGATTTTTTGCAATTGTTTTTCTTGTTTTTTTTTCCATTTAAGTTCCTTTGAAATTGTTAATGATTGGTCTGTATAAAAACTCTTTTGTAAGTTTTTTTGTGTGTGTGTACAGTAGCAGCCATTCAAAATGGCCCTTCCCAGCCGAATGGCAACAACTCCCAGCAAAATCCCCTCCAACTTCCAGCCACTGCAGTGACCCCTTCTTGCATATTTTTTTACTCTGACTCCACCCTTCCACTGAATTACAGGGTCTGACCAGGAGGTGGCGCTTCTCTTTAGATCTTAATGTCCACAAATCATGACAGAAAGAATATTTTAGTACAAATTGATGTTTAAAAAGGAATTGCTTTGGAAAGCAATACTACCTAAAACCAATTTTGCAACTGTAACCACTGGCTTGCTTCGATTTTGATCATTACATCATTTAATCTAACCAAACTAGTTTTAACCAACTAGATTGGTTGTATTTCCAGCCAATCTATTCTTAGAAAATATCCAAACTCTAACCAACTGTCCCGCAAACTCCCACATCTTGACTGAGGCTGTTTAAATGTCTGTCGAAGTTCCGGGCGAGATGCATCACTTCCTGAAGCGGCGGCATAGTGAGGCTTTGGACGTCATTGATTTTGGCTCCTCCCCCAAATGAAGGAACCCTCGATATGCGTCGCGTGGAAACGCCCCCTTCAATATGGCAACCCAAGAAGGCCACTATTCGCATTGAATTATCGCGTTAAGATTGAAAGTGACCCGCTAAAAACGGTGGTTTTTTAGCTGGATTTTTTTCCGAGATTTCGCTGCTTTTTTCGCCGTCTTTTACCAACAAGCGCCGCCTTTCTACGTGCGTCATTACAGTATTTTTTTTTTTAACGTGCGTTGTCTCGAGAAGAACGCGCATTTTTAACGCGTTTTTTAAGGCGGCGCTTGTTGGTAGAAGACGGCAAAAAAAGCGGCGAAATCTCTGAAAAACGCGCGTTTTTACATGATAATTCAATGCGAATGGTGGCCTTCTTGGCTTGCCATACTCCAATGCTCGACACATTCCTCAGAGCGTCAGCTCATCTTATAACATCACTCCTTAAATGAATCTGGAACGTGTCACCCTAAAATTGAAGTTTTCCTACTAACTTTAAATTGCAATTTGTGATCCATGAAAACTCGTAATACTTCAAAAATATATATCCTTTGATATATATTCACTCATTGAGGTGACCATTTTATCAGCTGATTAGTGTAAATTTAGCGAATGCCACACCGCGTCGCTGCCTCAAAGATTTGACGAGCCGTTACACGATATATCTGTTGAAACAAACAAATTTGATCAGCTTTTGATCTGATGCTTACTGTATTAGCTAGAGCTAATACTGTTAGCAGAAGCTAAGATGAAAGCAGCAAAATCAAATCTGAAGATAATGAATGTTTAAAGTGGAGTGAAGCATCATTAAGTCGTTGTAACTCATCGTTGTAATATATCTGAGAAAACCTTTGGATCCTGACGCTAACCATAAACAACTCTTCCACTTCCTCTGTGTCACAATGATGCATTTAGGTACAGTGTAATTTTCTGTAAATATGTAGAGCATGTATATCTGGTCAGGCTGAAATCTCTCCTGTTCCAAATACATAAGCAGATCTTTTCCATAAAGTTTGTGTTGTATATTTATCTGACAGTGATGAATCTTGGTTGGAAGCATTGATCTCTAGACCCAGTTGGTTAAAGACCACGGCATAAATATCAACAGAAATAGGCTGATGAAGATTCATCCAGGTCATAGTCATTCCAAAAAAAGTTAAAAAACAATCCACAACCTTAAACAGAGGGGGTGCACTGGAAAAAGAATCTAGAAATAAGTTAAAATTTCCTAAACTAAGAGTATTTACCCTTTATTTGAGTAGGTAAAGTAGATGGTTGCCAATGGAATGAGTGTTTTTACTCGTAAAATAAGATAATTAGATAATATACTCTTGAAATAAGACAATGCAATTGTGTTTTCTTATTTCAAGTGTAAATTGTCTTGTTCCATTGGCAAAATGTCTCTTTTACCTCCTCAATCCAAGAACAAATGCACTTATTTTAAGAAAAAATTACCATCAATTCCCTCTAATGACCCCCCTTTCAGAGACATAGACAGGTATGGGGCATTGCAGGATAACAAAGAAGCCAAATGACCCCCATTCCAAAAGGGTGGACCCGTTCGTCTGTTTCAATTTGCATGTTTTCTAAACTAAAACCAGGCTTTGTTGGGCTACTGTATAAAACCTGGAACTCAACGCTATTCCAGACATTTTTAATTGAAAAATCTTCCTGGATGGAAGAGAAACGTCTTTAAACTTGGAAAAAAACTCAAGTGGATTGTTTTTTAACTGTTTACTAATCAACAGAAATACAGTATAACTGTCGCTTACTCGCATACTTTAAATAACACCACACCTCTTATCTTTAGCAGCACTAAACATATTTAAAACAGTTCAAATTGTTCCTATTCAGCCAAACCACAGATTTTCCTGTTTTCTTTCTTTTAAGAAGCTTTTCTTTTAGACGGAGCTCTTCCGTCCTGCTTCAGGCTTTCAGCTCTCTGAGTGCTGAACTTCTCAAAGCTGTTTGTGGAGTTACTCAAGGCTCGGTTCCAGTTCACCACACGTTTACCAGCCCTCCATCTGATCCATCATGAAGTTCTTTAAAACGTAGTGTAACCTGTAAAAGGTTCCCTCGGTAGATGCCTACTCAAAGCGGCTCAGATATTTGATTATTTGACGGAAGCAGCGCGTCGCGTCTCATGTGGGCTCTGTGTTTTCTCAGAAACAGAGTGGTACGTCTCTGATTCACAAGGTGGAAAAAATAAGCTGAATATTTTGGGGGTTCGCTTTGATGGTCTGGAAATTAGTCTAAATGTTAGATTTTTGATCCTGAAAGCAGTGAGCTGATTTTTCTAACTAAACGTGACTCATGATGACAGTAAAGCTCCACTGCATAATGGGTCAAATTACATATTAAAACTTCATTAACTTTAGCCTTTAATTCTAAACAAACATTATTTAAGTAGTGTTGATCTAATCAAAGGGCATATAAACCTGATTTATGTAATTATTACACCTTTTGTTCATAAATAAATAAGAATATTAACAATATTCCTCTATAGCTGATAAATGATTAATGAAATTTAGCTCAAACGTCTCCATAGAGGCAGAAAACACTTCCTGCTCATTTCAGGGCATTTCACTCCTGAAATATGATCCTGCATAAATATAACAGGAGGGAAATACTAACCTGATTTTTAATGATTTGAATCGTTTCCACAGTTAGTTTAATGTTTAAGCCGATAAACAGCTATTTTATCTTTGCTCTCATTTCAGATCAAATAACATGAATTGTTTTACAGTCTCCATACTGTTGACTCCAACCATGAATGTATCTATCTAACCCAGAGTGTTTTATCCGGTTATCAGCCAAAGCTGCTTATTTATGCAGAAAATAACATCTGATAAATAAATACTTTATTAGTATTTTATAATTATTTCCTCTAAGCTTGTTTGACTCCTGAATTAATCATGTTTGACGTTATCTCCTTAAATTTAATACATATATTTTCAGCATGATTGAAAAAAGCCTCACCTTTACCTCACTCTAACTGTAAATATAGTTTATTTTAAAACGATTGTGACCCAAAGCAGGTGTTTTGATATTTTTATTTGACTGTTGAATTGTTTTTAGACGTCACACATATTCAGAATGAATAATCATAAATCCACCCGCTTTTCCAGAAAGCAGAAAACTTACCTTAAAAAAACGTGAAAAGCTGTTAAAGAGTTGCAGCTCTGCAGGCTTTAAATTGTTCAATTGCATTTATATTATTTTAATTAAAAAGAAGAAAAAACTCAGGAGAGAAGAATAGATTGTTGTAGAGCTTTATTAATCAGAATAGCCGAGTTTTGTCTGAGAAAAGGTGTTTATTGAATCTAGAAAAGGTCCTGAGTTTAGATTCCTCTTTGTTTTTCTGCTTCTTCAACCCTCAGCCATCACTGGTTTGGTTTTATTGGAAACATTTCAAGCTTTTGATCTGCAGATTCAGATTCTCATCATCGATAACCCCGTACGTGGTCGTCTTTGGTTTCTCTTTAAACTCGATCTTTTTGGTCGCCACTTCCTCTGGCTTTGTTTTACAGATTGGTCCATTTCTCTGCTTGGTGTAACCCGGTGCATGACGTGTGGAGTTTACTGAGCAACATGTTAACGCTGCAGTAGAACATGCTGTGTTATATGATGCAGGGCTGCGTGGGCGCGCTGCCTCGTCTCTGTCTTCCTGTCTCAGCCGGGCTCTTAACACAGGATCTCTATGGTTGGAAAACTTGTTTTGATAGCTGTGGGTGACAATCAGCATGTGGTTAACTCACACTTAATCCATTATAAAAAGGCAACAATGTTATAAGTCAGTGGAGCTTCAGCAGAATTAAAACAGAGAAACAGAATAATTTGGACCTTTGAAATAGTTTTATTTGGACTAGTTGCAACATTTTTTATTTCAAATACCAAAATAAAAGCTGTTGCTTCACATGTTTGTTTAGAAAAACAGTTTATCTTTCTTTTTTATTCATTGCTGATGGGGAACATTTTGATCAAACGGTAATTTTCTACCAAATGCATTTAGCTCAGTAAGCTCAACATTGGAGAAGCTGCCGGTTTTTGTCAGGCAGCGGTGGAGCTGTGGGAGTCTGAGCGATGTGGACCAGGACAAGCCGTGCAGCTCAGCTCAGGTCAGCAGCAGAAAAACAAGAATGAACACATAACAAAGTAAACCGTGATAGTGTAATAGTGAAAGCTGCAGAAAAATTTCATAATGTTGGTTTAAAACATACAGTTTGAAAACTATAATTTTTTTTATTATTATTTATTTTTTTAAGTTTAAGTTTTGTTTCCCGTTTCCTTGTTTAACTCCGTATCAGTCTGTAGCAGTAATGCACTTTAACTAGTTTGCCAACCGCCATAAAACTGCAAGAAGGAGAAGAATAAACACTTTTCTTTTGAAACAAAAGTGATGAAAAAATCTGATAGTTTCACAACTTTCTGCACCTTTGATTCAACACTTGCTGCTCAATTCATCAAACTTGTTGATGGAATAAAAAAAATAAAAACCTTTTCACTGCTAGAAGCACCAGCGTGCTCTGCTAAGAACAGTTTGTTGAAGCACCTCCTGATTCAGTTTCAGCAGCCATTTTCTTGAGTTCACACCCGCCCCCGCAGTGAATTGGATTTACCCAAAATAAAGGCCGACTGTTTTACAGCGAGTCTTTTTCAGCTGAGTCTGACGTGTGGTTTTTTGACCCTCAGTGTGAGAAGTTAGATCGCATACAGTGTAAGATCATACAGCGTTGGCTGTAACTTTGATACCCTGCAGTTTCGTCGTACAGTCTGACTGTAGCTGACTACAGCGATAAAAAAAAAAAATCATACAATTTATGCCCGGCTTTAACCGAACAAAAAACGAAGTAATCAACTAATTGGGAGCAGGTGTGGACAGAAGTAGCTAGAAGGGAGCTAAGGGGACAGGAGGGGAGAACAATGGGCAACACAGAGTAGCCAGGGGATACAACAGGACTGAAATATAACTAGAAAAAGAAGCTAAAGGGGAATTAAACTAATGACAAGAAAATAAAGAATGACCAAGAGGAAACTAGAGGATAGGGGAAGTGACTGGAGGGAACTTAAGATAACTATGACACCATAAGAAAACTTAATCTAAAGGTAACAGAAAACAATGACTAGTGAAAAACTAAAAAGGAAAAAAAAAAAGGAAATGACTCACAAGAATTCTGGTAAATAGATAACTGAAATAAACACCAAGGAAAAGTAAAACTAAGAAGTAATTCTAAACAGGATCATTTTCAACAGCATCACTGAAAAGCATGACCTCTGTCTTACTAACACAAAGAGTAATGGCCTAGTGGTTAGAGCAGTGCTAGCGCTCTGAGAAGGTTGCAAGTATCTGGTTCAATCCCCACAGCGAGCATGGCGGGTCCCTGAGCAAGACCTTTAACCCCACACTGCTCCCCGGGCGCCGCACCATGGCAGCCCACTGCTCCCCATGGGGAGGGGTTAAATGCAGAGGGTTAATTTCTCCAGTGTGAGATCAATAAAAGTTAAATTATCATTGGTTTTTACTCATCAAAACATTTTAATCATGAATTAGCAGAATTTCCATCTTTCTTTTTAAATCTGACTAGTTCAGCAGTGGAAGAGCTAAACCATGCTTCCTTAATATGGATGAATGTATCAGGAAAAAAGTCGATGTAACATTTAAAAAAGTTCAATATTACTTCACTTTGGCTGCGTAAATAGATTGTAATTGTTTGTATTTTTATGGGGTCACCAGTCTGATGTATATTTAAACTTAGAGTCCTGAAGAACAACAGAATAACTTTAAGCTTTCTATAGTATACTAGCATTTAAGGAAGTTAGCATTAGCATAGCACTGACTTCCCTCAAAGCTGATTTTATTAATTTATTTAACAAAAAGTTTTCTCCTTTATTACACAACATAATGGGAAATGCAAACGTAGTTTAAATACGACTTGGATGTAAAAATAGACATTTCAAACATGGCGAAAAGTTTATAAAACTCTGAATATAAAGATAAAGAAAGGTAAGAACTCTGTTCAGACAGGAAACCCAAAGGAAGAAGAAGCTGTTTCTGCTTCACACGTTATTAAAAACCAGAACCTGACTGAAGTGGATTCAGTTAGATTCCAACTTAATAATAAAATGCAATTAAAGAAACCTGTTTGATTAGCTTTGCTGCACAGTAACAAACAGAGGCTCTTTAGCTTTAGTCAAACATGTTTCCTGAAGTCCATGTTTGGGGGAAACATAAAGAGAGCAGCAGCTAGAGGAGCAAATATAAACCCAGTGAGTTCAGCTGCTCCTCATGATTTGCCCTGAAGGAAAACAGCTGCTTGTGTTCGATCCTGTTTCTACTGCTGGTGGTTCTGCTCCTTTAGGCTGCTTCACTATACAGAATATTTAGGTGCAAAGTTTCCAAAGCTACAGAGATCGATGATGGAGCGAGCAAATGACCTAAACCTCCTGAAGCTGTTCTTGTTTAACAGCAGCGTGAAAAACTAGCTACCTTCGACTCTTCTTCCTGCAGTTATATCTTCCACACCAATCAGCGGCCTGTTGGAGCTCAGCCGTTATAATCTAGCCGGGAGTGGTTGTACTCCACTTTTTTTCTCCAGTTAATGACATAACATCTCGTTTTCACGGTTAAACCCTTAATTGTTTTTTCAAGATAAGATAATTATCTCGTTATCACCAGAAAACAGTTATTGATTTGTTGAGATAATGAGATAATTAACCTGTGTGAGTAATGAAGGAGGCTGAGCAACAGCCACGGATTCCCAGTCCATCCATGCCTGCGGTGCCTGTAGTTGTGCAGTCTTGGTACGTCTTATGCGCAGATAATCAGTTTCCTTTTTCTTTTCTCTTATTGTTAGGTCATGGTGGATGGCTGGATTGCATGGAATACAGTAGAAACAAATCTGAAAATCTTTAATCTGGACTCATTTTGGGGGTTAGTGCATCTTATAGCTGTTCAGAAAACACCCGGCGGCTTTGATCTAATTGCTTATGAATCAGAAGTGGAAGCAAAGCATCAAACCAACAACTTCGTCTCGTTACCTTAAAGTGAAACACAGGATTATTTACAGAATTACACACAGGCTGCCATGACTTATACTAATAAATCATCTCCTGTTGTTGTGGTTTTAAAGTTTTAACTCACACCAATCATCTCGTTACCACGAGAAAATGGCATTCGTTATCTTTAGATAGTGCGAGAATCTCTAGAAAAAAACGAGGACACGACCGCTCTCCGTACTCAATCCTTAATAAATCTCTTCTTTGATTGAATGAAAGAATAATTTATTTTCCAACATTAGTAAATGAAGTAACATGTTGCCTTATTTAAGTGACAACAGGTCCATTTGTTTAACTTTCTCCTTGTGGCAGCAAAAGATTATTACAACTTCTTTTTTATCCATTTATTAAAAAAAGTATTAAAAAATTAACAAAAGTTTACAAAATGCTAACGAGTTATTTATAAAACTACTGTAATGAACGCCCTCCTCTTGGGTTTCCATGGGACAGGAACACTTTGGGACAGTATCTGGTGGCGTCTGAAATGATTTGTTTCTCTTTTGTCTGCGAGCCGCCGCGTCGCTGCGATGGAAACGTCTGTCTGTGTTTCTGCGGCTTGGGGGCTTTCTGTGACTGTGACTCCTTCAGTCGCTAGCTTTGCTCAAAAGAGCCGAGATGAAAAGTGTCAAAGGCTGAGAGAGCAGAGTTGCACTATCATGATGAGTGCCGGGGAGCTTCAGAGAGGCACTTCCCCGTTTCCGGCCGGCTGACTGCCGCCGTCGTTCAGCAAACCTGAGCCCCGCCTTCCTGACCTCCATTGCCTCAGGTCTCTGGCTTCATTTATTCATTTGATCCAAGCTGAACAAAGTCTGCCTGCTCCCAGCAAAGCTTTACAAACGTGTTTACACGGGAACCTCCTTGGGCCCTAGACTCATAATTGGTACGCGTGACTCATCTCAGGGCTTGCCTTGTGAAATAGCAAACCACAGCTGTGGAAACCCTGCCAGGCAGCTCAAGAAAAGGGAAGTAGAGGTTTTGTCGGGGAATACGAACGCGCTCAATACATAAAGTCATAGTGAAAATAAAAGTGCACCCATTTCAATTGTACACTGCAAAAAAATGGAAATCTAAATAAGTCATTTTTCTTAAACTAAGTGCATTTGTTCATGAATTGAGGAGGTAAGTGAGACACTTTGCCAATGGAACAAGATAATTTATATTTAGAATAAGAAAAGGCAATAATAATCTTATTTTAAGAGTAAAAATACTGGTTCCATTGGCAAATCATCCCATTTACCTACTAAAATGAAGGGTAAATACACTTGATTTAAGACATTTGTACTTATTTCTAGACCATTTTTGCAATGTAGAGTTTGTACATGTTCACTGCAATACATTCTGAAACGAGTACAATTTTCTTAAAATAAGTGTATGTACACTTAAATTGAGTAGAAAAATAGGATGATCTGCCAATAGAATGAGTTTTTTAACACTTAAAATAAGATAATTAAATATTTTGCACTC
>NW_015151059.1:578241-580442 GCF_000732505.1 Cyprinodon variegatus | reverse complement strand
CACATCCAGTTAGTCACAGTCAGAGAAACAGGACTACACTGGAAAACAGCCCAATCTCCAACATCTATAAACAATTGTTGATGGCAGCAGAATACATGTTTGGTTTTTGTTTGAATTCAGACTTATGTAACATCTGTTATCATTGTTTCATTTGCATCGTGTAAATATGGTGGCCGACAGATGCAAACATGCAGCAAACGACCAAACAAGCTGTAAAAACACGTGTGATGCAAACTCAAACCCAAAAAACTTGCAGCTGCTTTCTTTTTCTGTTGCATTTGTTTTCTGTGTTTTCGTTTGCATCACATGTTTTTGCAGCTTGTTTTATTGGTTACAGAGCGTTTGATCCTGTCGACCACCGTATGTAAATGGAGGAGAAAAAAGCAACAAATCGTATAAGAAATATCGGCTCCACATATCAAGGATCAGTTAGGCTGGTTTTAAATAGCCGGCCTCAGCTTGATATTTAGTGAGAATGACTCGTTTCAGACCACTGATCACTATTTATTAGTTGGATTTCTGATACCCCGAAAAATGTGAAGCCACCGTCCGCCATGTTGGTCCTCCCCACTCCCACAGAGACACACAGTAAAAATGCCTCCCTGTGCAGCATATAGCTGCAAAAACCAGCAGTTTTCTGGCTGTGGGAAGACGTTCCACTGGTCATTTCCCAGTCACTGGATGAACTAACCAGGAAAAACCACCTATATGCCGATGGATCCTCTAGTATAACCTGTAGCGTAACATTAGTCTGGTTATCTCAGACTGACTGGAAGATATTGACTGAGTTAGACACTGACATTGGCTCTAACGTTAGAAAATGCCTTACCTTATTATTATGCTCCATTAACACATTAACTTTATTGTGATGGATTTGTATAATATGTTATATCACATGAGTAACAGACTTCATTGACTTCATAATGACAATATATATGACAAAATGTGCAATATGATCTACCTATTTATTTATTATAAGTTAATCTCTTATGCTATGAAACAGCCCGTGTGTTTCAAAGTGATGAATTTATCTTTATTTTAAAATAATTCTTAAGTCCCCCTGAAAGTCAGAACATCATCGTTGTTCGATGCTGTTGCGCATTTATTGTTTACATTGCGACCGGTTTAACTAGGGAGTACCAATATGGCGGCCGGTGGCTTCACTTCAAGCCCATAGTACTCAGTCAAGATGTGGGTGTTTGTAGTCTGTAGAGTTTCTGTCAGTTGGATAGAGTTTGGATACATTCTAAGAATAGATTGGTTGGAAAAACAACCAATCTAGTTGGTTAAAACTAGTTTGGTTAGATTAAACAGTTTAATGATCAAAATCTGAGACAGCCACTAGTTTCAGTTGTAACACGAGTGTCAAGAAACATTGCTTTCTTACAGGTAGACACTATTCCTAGTGGGATCAGCTGTAAGAAATGTACTTCCTCTTCTGAGGTTGTTGGTTCAAGACCCACCTTAGAGTTTTGTAAGTTGCGACAACATTTAATAAGTATTTTGGCTAATGTGACTAATTTGCATTGGTTTGCCCTAGTACGATTATATATTCGGTAAAAACACTGCCAAATTAGATTGGTAGGTTTAGCCAAAAGATTGGTTATACACATAACTTCCGACCCGAATAAAACCAAAAACTATGGAAAAACTATTATATTTGAGTAAAAATAACTAACAGCTTTCCTTTTGCTCATCATTGCCCAATTTGCACAAACGCTTTCACTGTCTGCTTGAGCTTATTTAACTAAAATGGTAGAAAAACGATGCACCTTAAATCATTGTTCTCTTCTAGGACATTTTCAATGGAACTTAAATAGGAAAAGAACAAGAAAAAACAATTGGAAAAAAAATCACAGAATATGGTACTAACTGTAGTTCTGCACTCCGCCAGTAGGTGGTGACATGTTCCCATGAAGCTTCATGATATGTGGGCATTATTAAAGCAATTAGCCCAAACGGATCAAAGCCTCATGAGGCTTCATCTCACCGTCACTACATGAAGGGTAAATAAATGACGATAAACCAGCAAATGGTGACCAGGCTAATCAGTAGATTGGGAGCAGGTGTGAAAAGAGGAATCTAGAAGAGAGCTAAGGGAAAACAGACTGACACAAGAAGGCAACAGAGGGTAAACAAGAAATACCTAATAACTCTAATACAATCAAAAATAACTAAACTGGCGCAAAACGGAAATAAAA
>NW_015151059.1:574098-575799 GCF_000732505.1 Cyprinodon variegatus | reverse complement strand
GTATTTACCCTTAATTATAAAGGAGAGTTTCTCCAAGGCAAGAGAGCTTGATAGTGTAGACATCCAAGTTTTAAGTTGGGGTCTGGTTACAGATTTCCAGGACCTTTTATGTTTGACACGTTTTTACTTTGACATTCAGTATTTGCTCTGTTCAGGTTATTTTAACACATCCTGTTTTTCAGTCCGTGGTTCACATAGGATGGTGATTATTATGGGCTGTGAAATAACTGTCGGATACAAACGATGTGGTTCAGCAGACAGTACTGCTCACTGCAAAAGACATCTAGAAATAAGCAAACATTCCTTAAATTAAGCGTATTTCCCTTCATTTGAGCAGGTAAATAAGATGATCTGTCAATGGAAGGAGCATTTTTACTCTTAAAATAAAATAATTCGATAATATGCACTTAAAATAAGACAATGCAATTGTTTTTTTCTTATTTTAAATGTAAATTGTTTTGTTCCATTGGCAAAGTGTTTTACTTATCTCCTTAATTAAATAACAAATGCACTGATTTTAAGAAAAAATTACTTATTTAGTTTTCTAGTTCTTATAATTAACAGTTCTTATAATCTGTTTAAAATGACACATCTGGTTGTTTTTTGCTCTGCTTGAGGAAACTAATCCTCGAAAAAGGAAACTAATAATCGAAAAAAGTTGCCTTCTGTAGTTTAAATGCTGATCTTTCTCAGTGTCTCCACAGAACCGACATTAAAAATAAAACATCGACACTATCTTAAAAAGAAAAAAAAAAACAGCAGCTTTAAGGGGAGAAATTTGAGGAAGTTATTCTGAGGATGTAAACTTGTTTACCATGAAGTTGTTAAAGAATTGCAGCCGTTTGCATGACCCAACCCTGCAACATGCTTCTGATAATCACCTTTTAATTATAATCATGTGCATTTCCCTATAAAATGCATGTTTTAAACCAGTATCTGCATTTGACAACATCCTGCAGCATTCATGCTTCTGCAGTGTGGGATGACAGGCAGAACGACTGTCGGTAGCTTTACGTCATCACCAACATTAAACAGGTTTAATTTAATTATCTTAAAGAAGTGAGAGTTCTCCAGCCACAGGATTAAAAAATAAACTGAATGACAGGATCTACTTCTCCTTTCTAGATCTACTTCAGAGCTTTTGTCAGATAGACGTCTTTATTAACACTTACGTAGCTTCTTTCTATATTTTCTCCGGGCTTTTCTAGAACACTAAGCTCTGTAGATCTACAGCCGTGGGAGCGAGCTGCTGCTAGCATGCAGACGGGCTGCTGTGGTCAGAAAGGCTGTTTGCTGAGGTCACGGATGTGAAGCTGCAACAGACGACTTGTTTCCTTTTTTCTGCTGTTTCTATGTCGTTACCAAGAGGTGGTAGAAAATTACTTCTATTTAACTGAAGAAGTAAAAACCAGGCAAGTGATCAAGAGGCCATTTTAGCCCCTTTATTTTCTTCTCTCTCCTAAACTGAGCTGTTTCTCTCGTCTTCAGTCGCGGGACGTTTGTGACCTCAGAAAGTTATCATTATACAGCAGAACCACAGAGGCTCGCTCATTTACCTCCATGGGAACCGTTTATTACTGTGTTTTCCTGGACTATACTTATCCGGTTCTCTTCTGGTCTCACCTGCCAATTCTGATTTAAACCAACTGTTTCTAATCCAAGCACTAAAAGCTAAGAGTGTAGAAATGTGCTGCAGGTTCT
>NW_015151059.1:570317-571672 GCF_000732505.1 Cyprinodon variegatus | reverse complement strand
TTTTAAAGAAATCCTAGCTTTCAACTCTTTCCATGTTCAACGGTTTCACTATTATTATTACATTCTGACACAGGATAAATTTTGTTTATAACTTTAAAAAAACTACAAAAACATTTTGCATTTTAGATTAAAAAATGTTTATGTCTGTGAATATGCTCCATCCAGAACTCTTCAGGTAGAAAAGTTTTAATTTCACGTGCAAAAATACTTCTTCTAGCTCATGAGGTGCTGCGCCTGCTGCTCCAAACGAGCTGCAGGAGCTTTTGCTGCGTCTTTATGCGCATCAATCATTGCATTTGCATGTAAACCAGCTGCTTCTGCTGCCTGCGGTCTGAACGTAGCATAGGAGAGCACTACGGAGGCCTGTTAGGGTCACCTGGAGGAAAACACGGTGGACATCAACTGGGTTTTTTTTTCCTTCTATGGAATAAAGTTGAAAAAAACCAACATAAATAGTTAATAATATCTTGTAGAAATTGCAGAAAGTTGACTCTGCTGTTTTCTTCTCCAGCAGATCATCTGGATTGTTTTTACAGCATAAAAGAAAAGTTATTTCTCTGTGAATAAAGTTTCAGTTAATTCACACGAAGCTCGGCTGCCTCGTGTCTTTATGCCAACGTCATTTCCACCTTAATGTCAAGATACCTTTTCTTAATCATTTCCTCTTTCTTCTTTAAACGCTATTTCTGGCTCTTTCAGTGACTCTAACGCTTGACAGTTGTTCATTTGTTTTTTGTTGTCATAGAAGTAAAATGTCAGGTTATTGAGTAAGAATGACGTTCATGGACTGCATTGCTCACTTTACGCTGAATATTTTTTCATTTATTTATTATTCATGAAGCAGGTTTCAGTAGCAGGAACATTCAAAGTGCTTTACATAAAAACATGAATAGAAATCACACATAGAAACGTATTGCAGTGGCATAGAAATAATTAAATAATGATTAGATATGAATAATTCAAAAGAAAAAGAATGAATTGTTAAAATAAGATCATTCTAAAAAGAAAAGCAGGTTTTATTTAAACTGAAAAGAGGACTAGTTGATAGCAAACACTCTGATCTGACATCATGTGCTTGTTGTTTTCATGATGGAGGGGTTCTAGACAGGGGTAGATTTAGGAAATTTGGAGCCCTAGGCAAAGACAGGCAATCGGGCCCTCTGAATTGAGAAGGCAACACATAAAACAGACCCGTTCTACAGATAGAGAAATGTTAATAGAATAGACATCCATTATGTGTTCTAGGTTGTGTCCCTCTCTTCTTGTCCCTTTTCTTCTTGTTTTCCTCTCTATGTTTTGTACTCAGCTGACTTTTCATGCTGTCTCTAAAGGAATGAAAGATTTTTTCCAAGCAC
>NW_015151059.1:562238-569727 GCF_000732505.1 Cyprinodon variegatus | reverse complement strand
GGCCCTAGGTAACTTCCTAGTATTGCCTCATAGTAAATCTCCCCCTGGTTCTAGATTTTTCTCCATTTGTTTCCATCTCACCTAAATCAGGTCAACATTTAGACTCTTAAAGGTGAAGAATGCCCACTGTGGGAGTTCATTTACTCTTTTATTCTTTAATTCACTGATTAAATGTAAAACGTCAGAAGGAGTTTCTTTGGTTTTACATCAAAGAACATTTCCATCCACCCTCAGAGATCTGAAGTAAGGAAACCTTCAACCAGAAGACTCACTAACGAACAGCAAACACCTCCTCTCCACTGGCTGAGCTGAGGATGCTGCTTTCCTCCTGAGAGCACCGTCAGCCCGTCCTCCTCCCCTCGGCTCTGCTTAATTAGGCAGCTCACAAATGATTAATTCGTTCTGCTGCTCGTTCTCTTGGCCGCCAGGCCTAAAGAGGATGAGTAAATCACTCCTTGATCGCCTCTCTAAGCGTCTGTTGATGCATCACTCGCTCCTCGGGGGGGTAGGCCACCTAAAAACCTTAGATAATGACACTGATAGTAGAAAGTAAATAAGTACGTTCCTGTACAGGTCATTGCTGTTAAAGGTTGCACCGGGTTTCACCCTCTGCGCCGCTCCCAGGGTCGTATGAGGAACCGGCCCTTCCTCCGACTCGTGATCTGGATTCCTCTGCCCACACTCAGGATTCTCAATTCCACCTGTGACATGAATGCAGTCTTACTCACTGACACACTCAGACCACATGGTGGGAGGGGGAACAATGATCTCCTCTCCTGATAGTTTGATGTGAACGTAGTGAGGCTTAAAAATAAAACGTAAAGAAGGAAGGAAAACTGATGAGATTATTCACGGGGCCGTCAGTGTTAGTCAGGATGCTGACGGTTCCTGAATACCACCCAGTGTTTCTGCTTCACTAACAATCAATGGAATAAAATGATTGATAGCAGTTTGGTTAACCATTTATAGGGAGAGGAGTCAGAGGCCCCCCCCACCCCCCCATCCTTCAGTCAGGTCTAGAAGCAGCCTGTGAATGTTATTTTGACATTTGACCATATAGATGAGCCTCTAAATTATATACGTATTACCTACTGCAAATTAAGATGAAAACAAAGTTAACAGTTTATGAAAAAAGGTAAAGAGCTAAATGAAAAAGCTTAAAAGTAAAGTTAAAATCTTAATAAACTAAGTGTGTTTCTTTCACCCTGTGAGTGCTTTCATTGATTTATTATCAAAGCACCTATTAAGCTATTTTTCTTAATATATTAGGGCAAGTTACCATTTTTTTGTTATTACATTGAAATACATTTTTGCCACCATCCATCCATCCATCCACTCATTTTCTGTTACACTTTATCCCTGCTGGGGTCACAAGGGTTGCTGGTGCCCAGGATCGGACTGGTAATCTGTGATACTGGCCATTTGCCTGTTGAGCCAGTCCTAATTTCTCCGTCCGAAGCTCCTACCTGTGACAGTAAATACCTCAAGGAGCTCAAGAAGTAACACAATGTTAACTCCCTAAATGATGCATGCAGTATATATAGCCCTTCCTTGTCATGCACATCCTTGTGACGGTGTATGATGTAATTTTCTATTTCTTCAAACTGTAAAATCCTTGCAACAAACTAAATTATAATAAAACTAAAATGCTTTCTTTAAACCAAACTACGATGTTCCTCTTGTATTTGGCGAATTTGTTTCGAATTTTTTGCAAAAATATGTTGCGGTGCATGATGGGGTTTTGCATCTAAAGGCTAAAGTTACCTGTCTTATGTGCATCGTTGGTAGGTTGGGATGTTCCCCAATCTGGCCGTGTAGGACGGCCGTCTATGGGTAAAAAATGTTTTTCTCTAGATTTATGGCCTAAGAGATCGATAGACTTTGGTTCAGATTTCGTATATGCAGGAGGTTTATGAAATATTTTTGGGCTGGAAAACGTGAGTCAGTGACATCTGGTGACCCTGCTGATGTGGTAAATGTGGACGTTACTCAGCAGCAGCGGTCACTGTGGCGTCCGTGTTAATAACCAAAGCCAGTAAAACTGCATTATAGAAGTCTTGGTGATGGTTGTCGTGTGATGCTTGAAGATAGATCGGTTAATCCTCAATGTGTATTTGTATTGTGTTTGACATTTGAGATGCACACGTTTGACTGTGCTTATATTTTTTTATTTGGGGGGGTCCACAAGTGGGCCGGTTTTTCATGGAAAATGCCAGGGCTAAAAATTGTTCCCAGTCCGAGCTGCTGGTTCCCATCTCCAGCTGTCTACGGGTGAGAGGCGGGGTCCACCCTGGACATGTCGCCAGTCCATCCATTCACGCACACACAATGAACCCGGAACCTTCTTGCGGCATGGCAGCAGTGCTCCCCACTATACCCTTTTTTCCACCAAAATCTGATTTTTTTTTATGTTACAAAAGGTCAAAAGGGCTTGTTCTTATTCCAACAACACTATTAGCTTGAAATTTTGATTTTCAAAGTATTTCCCTGAGTGCCCTATAAAGGGCTGGAGGAAACAGATGAATGGGGCCAGATTCTGGTCTTTATGCTCTGAAAGTGGCCATCTTGTCATTCCTTACGGAAGAGGATTAGGGCCACTGAAAAAAAAAAAAAAAAGTTAACTGAATTTTTTTAATTTTATTTTAGTATAGAATTCTGACTTTAATGTCAGAATTCTGACTTTTTTTGTTGTCAGAATTCAGAAAAAAGTCAGAATTCTGAGATTAAAGTCAGAATTCTGACTTTAATCTCAGAATTCTGACTTTTTCCCATGTTAAACTGAAATAAAATTTAAAAATCAGTTTACTTTTTTTTTTTTTTCAGTGGCCCTAATCCTCTTCCGTAATTCCTTACATTAATTGTGTTTTTATTTGACTGACAGAGAGAAAAACATCCTCATCAGCAAACTCCAACATCCTCAAGGAAGGCAGTCCAACCTTTCTAGTTAGGAAACTGCTAGCATTAGCATGTGTGTTGATGAAATGAACCGCCTCCACAGAAGAAGATGAAGGATTCACTCAGTGAACAACATCTTAAAGGAAACTGCGGCCGAATCCAAGGCTGCATTTCTCATTAACATGGGTTTACACTGTGATTCTCAAATCTGGTGTAAAATAAGTGTCATCAATACATTTATATGAAAAATTCTGATTATGTTAAACTTCCCCACCCCCCTTTTTATTAACATTATTACAGCTTAAGAATAGAAAAGTTAAAAAAATCTTTTGCAAGTCTGAACATTTCTATTCAGCCCCTTTAACTCTGATGCATCTAAATAAAAACCTCAATGAACCCAAATATCAGAAGAAGCTCCAGAAATTTCTGAATGAAACATGGTGGCGGCGCCAGCATGATGCGGGCAAAGGAAATCTGGTCTGAGTTGATGAGAAGAGGAATCTGGCTAAAGAAAACCAGGTTGGAGGTTAGAAAGGACACGAGACGTTTAGGTTAGGGAAAGAAGTCTTCTCTTAACGTCCAAAGCTGATTAAAAGGTTCCCAAAACTCCTAAAATGTGGAGCTTTAGCTGCAGCGGAAGATGTTTCTACACATTTTGTAGGATTAGATTTAACCAGTTGCAGGTTGTGATAGGATGAGGAATCCAGTGTGAAAACAAGGCACTGTCTTTAAAATATGGACTATTTGGATTTTTTAGGGTGTTTGATGTTAGAGTGAGATTGTCGGGCTTAAACAGGTCATCAGCTGCGTCCGTATCCTGCTGCAGACTGTCTGTTGAATATAAGCCTCTCTGACTCAAACAGGAGCTGAATTTCTGTTAGTTTCACTCCAGTAATTCAAGCAGGAAAAGCTGAATAATTCACCAGCTTGCTTTTTCCCCTCGTACCGTTTCTACCCGACTCACAGCATCTCTCCCCAGAGAAGAGCTTTGAAGCATTTCCAGCATGCCCCCCCCTCCCACAGCCCTCTTCTAGATCAGTTTCCAAGGTCACACTTTCCACACAAACACCCAACTTCTCTTTTTAGCTCTGCTTTTGTTCCCAGGAAGCTGCTCACAATCCCAAAAGCATGAATGCTTGTTTTACAGCCACCTGAAACCTGTCATATTCACGCTGTTTGTTCCACATCTCTTCCAGACTGAAGTCTTTGGTGTCGACTGGAGGCCGGAGTGTCCAGGCAGCTTGTGACTGGTGAGTTTAAACATCCATCCATCTTTAGCCCAACCACTGAATGTCCAAACAACACTAAACCTACCTGCCACTAACCAAGGTTGGACAGGACCGTGTGTAACAGCGCCCTCTGCTGTCATCCAGGGCTACAGTACATCCTACAGTGGTAGAATAATAAATGTCCAAATGAAAGATTTAAGATAATTTTATATTCCAACACTTTCCGTCAGTTTAAGTGATCTGAGAGTGAAAGATATTAAAACCCCTCAGTTATTGATGATACATTTTACAGGATCATCTGTAAAACATTGTTTTATAGATGAATTATGATAATGAGCTGAAAGACACAGACTGAAGTCCTGTCATTACTGTTTTTATATGTGGTCCAAAAAATATGGAAGAGCTACATCATATAACAATTAACAACTATTTTACATCCAAGTAGTGTGCAGGTCTTCATATATACACCCATCCATCCAGCCGACACACTTTATCCCGAGTGGGGTCGCGAGAGGTGCTGGTGCCTATCTCCAGCTGTCTAGGGGCGAGAGGGGGGGTACAACATTACAGGGTAACACAGAGACAAACAGGACAAATAACCATTCACACACTCACACCTAAGGAGAATTTAGAGAAGCTAGACTACCCGGAGAGAACCCACGCATGCTCAGGGAGAATATGCTAACTCCATGCAGAAAGACCCCTATATATAGGGCTACCTGTGCTGAATGGTGACATGGTGTTTACCACACTCAACATGGACCAGAAGGAGCAAGGAAAAGAGTTGTCTCAAGAGATTAGAAATACAATTATAGACCAGTATGTTAAAGGTAAAGTTCATAAAGCCACCTCCAAGCACCTTGATGTTCCTGTGACTACAGCTGAACATATTATTCATTAGTCAATCTCCTTGGATGTAGCCACAGGACAAAAACTGATGACAAACCAAAGAGACGGAAAAAAGGAATGGTGACAAAAGAGCCAAGAAAAACTCCTAAAGAGATTGAAGGTGAACTTCAAGCTCAAGGAGGATCAGTGTCAGATCACACCATCTGATGTTAATTAAGCCAAAGTGGACTTAATGAGAGACGACCAAGGAGGATGCCGTTGGACCCTACATGTTGACAAGAAGCCACAAAGCTTCTTGGAGAACGTCACAGATGAGACAAAAATTGAACTTTTATTCACGGCAAATCAACTCTGTGTTCAAAGATGGAAAAAAATGAAGCATATGAAGAAAAGAACACTATCTCTACTATGAGACATGGAGGAGGCTTTGTTATGCTCTGGGCTGCTTTGCTTCATCTGGCACAGTGTGTCTGAAGGGTCCAATGAAGTCTTCAGACTATCAGAGATTCTATGGAGCAATGTGCTGCAGTGTCAGAAAGCTTGGTCTCAATCACAGATCTTCATCAGGATAAAGAGTCAAAACACAGCTAGAAACAACCAAGAATGACACATTGGAGCAGTTTGAAGATAAGGAGTTGAGCAGAATAGCTGCTGAGAGGCTGGAAACTGTGAAACTGGATCAGTCTGGCTCTGGTTCTGCAGGTACTGTAGGGCAGATTAGGTTCGGGTTTAGCTAGGGAACCAGATAATGAGGGCTGCATCACTGAAACCAATTCTTCATGTTAATGAGGTCAGCTCTGATCTTTGTCTGATGATCTGAAAAGTGTAAATGAGAGAAAAAAACAAAGTAAATAAATTTCATTTCTCCTCCCAGGCTTTTCTCCCATGTGGACGACCCGTTCCTGGACGATCCTCTGCCCAGGGAGTTCGTCCTCTACCTGCGACCCAGCGGGCCGCTCCAGAACCAGCTCTCCCATTTCTGGCAGCAGAGTCGGCTCACCTGCGGCAAGAACAAAGCCCACAACATCTTCCCACACATCACTCTGTGTCAGTTCTTCATGGTGAGCCCTGTTCTCTGAGCCAGGACGGTGTCACGCCTCCTCGGGACCAAGCTTCTGACTCTTCTCCTCTGTCCAGTGTGCTGACTCAAAGGTGGAGGCTCTCTGTGAGGCCCTGCAGACCACCGTGCAGCAGTGGAGGGGTCGGTTCCCCAACCCACTGCCTCTGGAGCTCTACACATCCTCCAACTTCATAGGGCTGTTTGTGGAGGAGCAGGTGGCTGATGTCCTCAGGCAGTTTGCAGCTGACTTCGCCACAGAGGCTGTAAGGAAAACAGGTAAAACACAGTCTGCTTTATTATTCCCGTCAGCCTTTGATGGTTGGGTGGCTCGGTTAAAGATGGCCGCCATCCGATGTGTGCTGGGCTCTGAAATAAGTTCTATGATCGTACAATCCTCTCGCTCCTCCAGAGGTCAAAGTGGAGCCTCACAAGAAGCAGCTCCATCTAACGCTGGCGTACAACTTCTCCAGTGATCACCTCCCCTCCCTGGAGAAGCTGGCCAAGGGCATCGAGGTGAAGCTGGGCTGTGATTGGCTGGCCGTACTTTTTTCCAGGGACATCCGGTTTGCTAACCATGAGGTAACTATACACCCAGTCGGTTTTCCATCATGCTTATAAAAATCTCCCAGAGATTTATTTCATCTCCATGTGAACTTTAACCAACATGCCCTTTGAATGCAGACGGTGAAAGTCATGTACCCCTACATGCCACAGAACGATGACGAACTAGAGCTCACTCCTGGGGATTATATCTTCATGTCTTCCATGGATCAGAACAGCACCAGCGAGGGCTGGGTGTACGGGACGTCCCTGGCCACCGGCCTGTCTGGACTTCTGCCGGAGAACTACGTCAGCCCGGCAGACGAGTCTGACTCCTGGGTGTTTCACGGGTGAGGGGCGCCTTATGGGGACCAGAACAGACCTTACATCCGGATGACAAAGCAAACGCGTCACACCACAGCCACTCGTCATTAAACGAGCAGAACATCCATAAAGTTATTGATCCTCTACAGGAAAAGGCTGCTTAAAGTTACTAATTAACAACTGAGATAGTAGGACAGAGCATTACAGCCGTACTAAAGAAGATAAAGTTGAAATATTGGATTAAAGTTGTAACGTTGCCTACATAAAATCGTACCAATATGACATTCAAATTGTAGAATAACAAGAATAAAATTTTAACATTATTAAATCAAAGTCATAATATAAGGAGAATAATGCCATATTTAATGATTAAAGGAGCCTATTCTGATGTAAACTCTTTAAAGAAAGCATCAAACTCCTGAGTTTAAATGTTCAAAATGCAGTTTGGTCAATACACTGCAAAAAATCTAAATCTAGATAAGTAATTTTTTCTTAAAATAAGTGCATTTGTTCTTGAATTGAGGAGGTAAAAGAGACATTTTGCCAATGGAACAAGACAATTTACTATTTAAAATAAGAAAACACAATTGCA
>NW_015151059.1:559329-561894 GCF_000732505.1 Cyprinodon variegatus | reverse complement strand
TTCACTAGAACGCCAGTACGGACTCGTGTCCTCACCATGTATGTTCTTGAGAAGAACACAGAAATGTGTGGACCCTGGGAACGTGAGAACGCAGAATAAATCTGGGTCAATTGGAACTCGTGACGTCACCACATTCAAAGCTCATCTGGAGCTGTTTTTCACCTCCTATACTGCAAAAACGGTCTAAAAATGAGTAAAAAATGTCTTAAATTAAGTGTATTTACCCTTAATTTGAGTAGGTAAATGAGATATTTAGATAATATGCACTTGAAATAAGACAATACAATAGTGTTTTCTAATTTTAAGTGTAAATTGTCTTGTTCCATTGGCAAACTGTCTCCTTTACCTCCTCAATCCCAGAACAAATGCACTAATTTTAAGAAAAAATTACTTATCTAGATTTGGATTTTTTAATTCTTACTTTTTTCATTTAATGGGAGAATAATAATTAACATAGTCAGATAAACACAACACAGAGACAAACAGGACAAACAACCATTCACACACACTATTTTGCCAAATAGAACCAAAAGAAAATTATCGGCATCATAGCCAGCGGTCCTTTACACATGGCTATGCAGAGAGAGGACTGCTATAGACGGGCTAATGTTAGCCCTGGCTGCAGTTATCCTCGGAGCTCCGCTGGTTGCCACGGTCCCCTTAACATCCATCCATTTATATAGGTCTCCAGTCTATCGCAGGGCAACACAGAGACAGACAACCATTTACACTCACACATAAGGAGAATTTAGAGAAGCCAATTAACCTGACAGTCATGTTTTTGGGAGGAAGCTGGAGTACCCGGAGAGAACCCACGCATGCTCAGGGAGCATGTAAATGGGCCATATAGTGATGGTTAAAAGTATAATATTCTCGCCCCAAGTGATTGTAAAATGTGCCTTTATGGAACAATTATTGAGACAGAAAAGAGAACTTTTAACTTAATACTCTGAGCTCTGTGAGCGCTCCATTGGATGCTGCTGCTGCATGCTGGGTAAAGAGGGAGAAGCGAGAACAACATCCGCACTGCAAAAAATGTAAATCTCAATGAGTAATTTTTTCTTAAAATAAGTGCATTTTTTTCTTGAATTAATGAGGTAAGTGTAACACTTTGCCAATGGAACAAGACAATTTACATTTAAAACAATAAAAAACGATTACATTGTCTTATTTCAAGTGCATTGTAAGAGTAAAAATACAAATTTCATTGGCAAATCATCTTATTTTCCTGCTCAAATTAAGAGTTAATGTACTTAATTTAAGACTTTTTTACTCATTTTTAGATTGTTTTTGCAGTGCGGGGGCTTTGTCCGTTCTTGGTCTTCTTGTTCTTGTGAATTGGAACAGTACTAGGGCTGAGGATGATGACATTTTTCGAGATGGCGAGCAAATGAGGAAGCACAAGTAAACAGACTGAGAAAGGTCCCTAGTGTAGCCCAAATACTCCTTCATAGAGGCAGATACACAAACCTACTAAAGAAAAACCTAAATTTAATGCATCATAAATCCATTGAAGATCATGATTGAGTTCATGAAGAATAATGGTAGTATTATGGTGTGAGATTCAAATTTGCCAGATAATTGTTTATATATCATGAACATTTAATAGCTGGAGGGCAAATGAAAAACTGTTAGCATGTTGCTACAGCTAGCTCTGAGTGTTTATCAGAAGACACACAATTATATTGTGATTTCAGTTGATCAGGTAATAAAATCCACCAAAAGACTTCCATCTGTCTTCAGCGAGGTGTTTTAAATGAAACAGCTGAGCCTTCATCCTCTTGTTCCAGCTCCCATTCCTTCTTCAGCTGTGGACCCAGTGAAAAAGGCGGGAAAGAGAAAGGAATGTTTGACGGGCTGCTGGACGGACGACGTCCAGACAGCACCGGTCCCGGAGAAATGCCCCCCCTCAGTGTAATCTGCCACCCTATGCAGGTATTTTTACTGCTGTGATCCTCTTAACTCAGACATTAGTTGTTGTTTTTAACCAGTTTGGCTGAAGTGCTGCTGGTTGTCTTTGACCCCAGCAGGTCCAGCGGTTCAGTGGCAGCCACACCCGGCAGCCCAAACGGACTCTGTTTGTGTGCCGGCACGGTGAGCGGATGGACGTGGTGTTCGGGAAACACTGGCTCACTCTCTGCTCCGACAGTAAAGGTGAAACCTGAAACTCTGCGAGGTCTTAAACCGGAACTCAACAATCTTTAAAGTCGTAGAGAAACAATATTTAAATGTCAAATCATTCTGCCTTAAACATGTATATAAATATACTCTATATCTGATGATATTGTCCCAAAAGTTAGAAAATTTATATTTGAAAAAATAATCCTGTCTTAAAATCTGTAGGGTTTTTTTTTCGTTATTTTAATCAGTTAGTCATCTTATATAATATATATATAATATTTATAAATTCGGCCAATCATATATCAACGGTCATCTGTCAATCACATTTTTTCGCTCATAGCATCTTGATTCATATGTCGCAGCTAATATACGCAACAGAACTGGCAGCGTTGCGAGGCAAGGGTTTAAACATGTACGGCTGGAAGCCTTCTACACCAAACCAAG
>NW_015151059.1:545213-557185 GCF_000732505.1 Cyprinodon variegatus | reverse complement strand
GAGAATAGAGATAGAATGAAGCAGAATGATGAAAAAGTGGGTCCCTATGTCCTCCAGCAGGTGGCGATAGAGTTGAGACTTGACTTGGAGTCTTGGTGTAAAATGTCTAGCTACCAGTTTTTTTATTTCATGAACTGCAGACGGAAAGTGCGTCTGTATCTGAGCTGATGGTGACCATATTAGATAAAACAGTATGTTTCAGCTTCATTTCTCACCAGAGACAGCTTCACATATCTGAATCTGTTGTCTGATGATGTTTGTCTCTGTATAGACCTCTGATCCCAGTTAGCAAGCTGACCGTGTCCGAGTCCTACGAGAACTACATGAGTCGCAGTTACCAAGTGACCAAAGACATCCTGTCGGACTGCAAAGCCTCTGGTAGCTTTAGCCTCTCTCTGCTCTCATTGTTCCCATGTGTCTGTGCGGCCCTGATGGCTTCTGCTCTGACGTTCTGCTCTATGTAGGAAACAACGTGCTGATTGTAGCCCACGCGTCTTCCTTGGAGGCCTGCACGCGGCAGCTGCAGGGCCGCAGCCCCCAGAACGCCAAGGACTTCATCCAAGTTGTACGAAAGGTCCGGCTGCCCCACATTTGTCTCATCTGTGGTTTGATGTTACTTTATGATGTTAATAAAGCTCCATGTACGAAAGCAGGTGGAAATAATTTTACAAAGTTGTTGATTATTTATATTCAGACATTTATTCTGCTCTAAAAGAGATAAATATTAAGGAATAGTTTCCTGTTTAGATTGTACCTATCCTGTTTAACGACTGCACAGAATTTACCACCATTTGTAATTTCTCTTAGGAATTAGGAAATTTTTCTTAAAACTAGCTAAAGCATCATCACTGCTCTGATTGGACTGATGGCTAATGACCAGAACGGTTCAGTTTCAGTTAGACCATCACTAACTGGTGGCGAACGTGTTGGTAACTCCTAAATCCATCTTGCTCCAACTTCCAGCTTGTGCAAACAACACTCTTTGGTGTGGATGCTATTATGAAGTGAAGGTTAGCTCCTCTCACTGTCAACAAGCTGTTTAATTGGTTCAGAATTAATTGAAAGGAAGGCTTTGAAAGGAAAGTTGGCTTTTGCGACCTGTTGAGACATGTTTGTGGTTCATTGAAGCTCTGGGAGAGAGAGCAGGATACAAAGCAGATAACAGGAAGGAGAGCAAGAATGTCATTTATTTTTTAATATTCTACATTTTGAACGGTTGAGGTTGAAGAAAATTATCTATTTCTTTCTTTAGAAAACAAACAGACGACAGTTTGAGTCATGCTAGCTGAGCTAATTGTTCTAATGGCCTCCTTAATCCTTTGATGTTTTAAAATAACGAAATCTTGTTTTATAATTCCTGTTTTTTTGATCATTCAGTGTCGTTGACTCGGTTTCTAAAATGATTAGTTAGTTAGTTAGTTAGACTTGGATGCAGAACATAATGTGTCTATATTTTCTTTCATCATAGTCCTTAAAGGGTTGATAGAATGCTTCTATCGGGTATCTGGTCCTTCAGGTCTCTGAATAGGGTGTGTAACATTAGCTGTTCTATGAGCCCTAATGCAGCCTGGTTAAAAGCCCTAGAATAAAACGACAGGTTTTCTTCCTTTTATGGTTTGATCATGAATCTTTCGATGAGCTGTGCTCTGATTGGTTGGTTTACAACAAGCGAAGCTGCTGAGCAAAGACGCATCATAGCGCGAGCACTCACTCACTGAAACATCAGATTGTTGATATGGTAGGGTGACCAGACGTCCTTTTTTTCTCGGACATGTCCTACTTTTCATACCTAAAAAAATGTCCGGTGGGAATTTCAAAATTGTCTATGATTTTAGTCGACTACAGTGCAGCACGTAGTGGAAACACACCGGTCACTCGAACCGGGCTGTTAGCTCCAGGGCTGGTCTGGGAACCCTGGCGGACGGCGGCAGGGAGCCAGTGGGGGACGGAGCGCCCGAACCCGACCCTGTGACGGTAGCCTGGACACGGGCAGCCCCATGTTTCCCCGTACCTTCCTTACTGGCCCCCAGCCCCCCTCCTCCGGCTGAGGGCCAGCAGCTCATGCCTCTCTGCTGAGGTCCGATCCAGGCAGCAGCCCAGCAGCCCCCCTCCCCTCCAAAAAAAGAAGTGTCCTCCTTTTCAGAAACCCAAATCTGGTCACCATAGATACGCTAGCTTTGCTATCAACAGCTTAGCGACAGAACCATCCTTCCAGCTTGCGGTTGTGATGGCCTTACGGTGGAAACAGCCCCTCGTTTCAGTAAAAGAAGTTTAGCAAATCCTGCTTTGAACTGTTCAAGGTTTTGAAAGCTGTCTCCAGTAAAATGCTTTGAGCAAATGAGCAGCTGAGCATCAAACTTTGCAGGGATCTTCTGATAGACAAAAATAATCCATGCCTGTCGAGTCTTTAGATCCTTCCTCCAGTCATCCTGGAACGTTGCATTTCCGCCCCTGGTTTTGACTCATTTACAATACAGAAACTGCCTGCTTTGTAATTGTAGAAGTAAACCTGACTGTAGCCCAACCAGTGGGCTGGTCTGTATGTCAGTTTCAGGGCGTGACATTAGTGCAGGCCAGAACCATATAAGACAACACCCCCGAGTTTACGTCAACTCGGTGCTTTGTTTGAATTCTGCCGTTTTATGGTGGATGTTTGGTATTGTGAGATTTGCAGAGAAAGGAGGTGTTGAACTTTTCTGTACGTCCGTTTCACCCACTGAACTATTGTTATTCATCTATGACGAGGTAAACTCGGTTTGGCATTCTATGACCCCTTTAAAGCGAAAGAGATTGGTTCAAATGAAACAGCACAAAAATGATTTTATTTATTATTATTTTATTACATTTAGAAACCATGATGTCCTGTGCTTGCTCCACAGATCCCCTACCTGGGCTTCTGTGCCACTGAGGAACAGGGAGAAACAGGCACGTGGCAGTTAGTGGACCCTCCTATCATGCCTCTAACTCACGGACCGAACCACTCCTTCGACTGGAAGGAGACGCTCCTGCAAGAATGAAGTCTTCGCGCTCTGAGCTCCTCACAATCTTCAGTGCCACAATTCATAGCTGCGACTCAAACAAACAACACAGAGATTTTTTCTTTTCATTATTAATCATTAGACGGCGAGCTGTGAAAAGTGCTTGCTGTTAGCGGCGGCCAGCCATGGACTGGATGCATCTTCAGGGATCATGTTCACACTCACATGGCATTATGGGATGGCTCAGCATCAGGTGGTCTGTGTGGGAGAGCTGACGTCAGCAGCATCGCTGAAATTGACCGTTTTCTGTAGCTTCTCTCTTTATGCTAACTCATGTCAGCAGGCTAATATGCGCTGCGCTGTGGCAGCAGGTCCAGTTATGTGTGATTATAACTCAAGTGTTTTGTTTTGTTTGCTGATAAGAAAGTCAGAACCCAGAGGTCAACATTTCATTTTGTTTCTCTGTCCAATGAGCGGCGTTGCTCTGCCACACAGACCCAAGCAAACTGTTGGTCCCAGTAGAGCTGATCGAACCTGGCAGCCATTTTCGTGACTTCATCAGTGACCATACTGATGCTCCTCCCACTACTTGAGATGTCGCCATGTTGGGTTCTCAGGAGGAAACAGAACTTCCTGCAGGTTTGATGACACACGTTGCACTTAGTGACAATCATCCAGTAGCTTCCTGATTCTTGTCCCGGGGGGGTTGGAGTAGCTGAAATCAAACATAGAGGAAGGTCTTCCAGTTTTATCTTTATTTATTTTTAAGCATTGTCTTTAGAAAAAAAAAGAAACTTTTTTTTAACAGCATGCAAAGAAATTAAGAAGCGTTTGTCTCAGGTGTATTTCTGCAGCTTTGATTTAACTGCCTGAAGGTAATGTGCCTCTGAGGAATCCTGTGAAATCTGCTCATGATTCTCATCTTCTTCCTCATCCTCATCTTCTTCATCCTCATCTTCTTCATGCCTCGACAGCAGAAGCTCAGAGTGGGATGCTGATTTAGCCTCATGGCATCAGTTACATTTTCACGCTGCTTCAAAACAGATCATTCAGTTTTTAAATAAATTAGCTGCAGGTTTAATTTAATATTTTCTTTAAGACCTAATCACAGATTTTGGTTTCTGAAGGACTATTTATAGCCTTTCCAGATTATTCTGAAAATATATTTTGTTCTGCTTGATCCTGAAATGTATGTAGTAATGTGACAGATTTAAGGTTTGAGAAAATTTCTTCTTTTTTCCATCTATTTAAGGAGCCACACAACAAATTCATTTATTCTATTTTTTTACCTAGCCTCGTGAGACCATCCTGATCTCGCGAGCTTTCAAGGTTTCACTCGCAGATCAGTCTGGAGACTCTCCGTTGAAGAAAATTTGGAGCCGTTCACCAAACGAACGTCCAATCAGCGTTGGCTTTGAGGCGGGTTGAGGTGTGACGCAACGAGAAGCGCGACAGTTCAGTCTAAAGAACATGGCGGCTTCAGCCGATGAAACTAGCGTTAGCGTGGCTATCGAGCAAGTTTTATCAGAATTACAGAGTATTTCTTCACTGAAAGAAGAGCAAAACACTGCTCTGGAGGCTTTTCTCAGAGGAAAAGATGTTTTTGCTCTTCTCCCGACTGGTTTCAGCAAGAGTTTGATCTATCAATTGGCTCCTCTTCGTCGTCGCTCTGTTAGTACGTCATATGCTTCGTTGATCTGATTGGTTTATTTGGCCCGTCTATCACCAACATAGGCCAATCAGCTAACCAGTATTTTCGCCCCTTCCCAAAATTACTTCAACGGAAGGTTTCCAGATGGATATGCGGAGCAAATCCAGCTGGTGGAGTCAGGTTAGTTTTTACCATCTAATCCAGCTGAAACAGTAATGCATGGATAAAATGAGAGTATAGTTTGATAGATAAGGTCCACTTTAGAGAAGTTTTTCTAACTCTGAGACAGAAAAAAAGGTTTTCCCTCTGAGGCTCAGTTAGCTCCTAAAAAACTTTGTCCACATCCAATCCATGGATAGAAGTGGCTCAGCGTCTTTGAGGATCACATGTCTAAAATAGCAAAGCTGAGGATCCATTAGCCAAAACTGCATACCCAAATAGGAATAAGTTGAATAATCAGCTTAATTGACTGAAAAAATAAAAGTTCTAAAAGTTCAACCCGTTCTGACCAGTAATAAAGCCAATACTAATCTAAAAAAACTGTAGCTTAGCTTTACCTGCTTTAAATATAGGAAATAATCTGCTAATTAGCGACCTTTGCTATCTAAATTAACTAATTACAAAAAAATGAAACAGATAATCAGTTAGAAAAATAATTATAAAAAATTGCTTGATTATTTTACTAGATGATATTAGTATCAATTTAAAATTTAAAATTCAGTTTATATATAATGCTTGAATTCACAACAAAGATAATTTAATGGCATTTTACAGAAATAACTTCATCAGATCATAAAGTCAGTTCATTTGACAGTGATTCCAAATATGGTCGAACGGATTTTAAATGTAAAAAATATTGCTTAGCAAACATTCGACGGTCCTACTTTTATATAACTATACCCCCCCGCTCCACGCAATTCATAAGGCACTATATGGTCCCTGTTAATATGTCGGGATATATTGGGATAAATCAGAATGTGATACATGGATATTATGTATTGTATTAAAATTCTTGCAAATTCCTACTGCTAACAAATAAATGTGAGAATTTGAATTCAAGAATCCCTTTGTTTCCTGACGTAGCCGCTAAAAATAAACCTAAAATGTGTTAACGTAAACAAATAGAGCATGAACATGGCATATAGGGAATAAACAGATAAACAGGAGTCCATGTTAGAGACCTTGGACACATTGGGATGACAGTTTAGTAGTTGATAGATACATCCTTTGGCTGATTAATCAGAAAATAAACCGGGTTCCCTCTCAGCAGAGCATCTTCATCAGTGCAGATGGAGCTCTGGCATAATGTTGCATGACATTTAGTCATCTTATTTGGTCATTGCTGCAACATTTGTATGGCACTAGCTTTCATCTCTGTGTAGCAACTCAAACCATAAACTTGTTTAAATAGAAAAAAGGAGTTGAAATAGCCTGGGTGAGCTGGAGATCATGTTGCTACGGTGACGGATTTAACGTGAATTACTTCAATCCGTGTTTGATTTGATGCCACTGAAATGCTGTTAACTTGTAATGGGCGTCAAACTGAAAACAGAGACATTAAATAGCTGCAAAATAATCCGTCGTTAATAAAGATGAAAATATGAGAAAATAGTGAATCAATGTGCGACAGTTAGAACCTAAACCAAATATGTATAAAGATCTCAGCGGTTTAATAAGAACTACTATCTGAACCATAACTATAACTCAGATAGTGAGAAACTGCAAACATCACTGTTATTGTTCTTCTTCCCAAAGATAATCTGCTTGAATCAGTTTCCTTGTTCGGTTTTTGGCCCCATTTTAGCTCATCTTCACCCATTTCTGTCACCAAATCATTAAGATGTGTTTGATGAATGAAAAACTTGCTTTTCTGCAAAGAGGGACACTTATTTTTTTTTACTGCAGAAGGATACAACAGGAGAGCCACATGAAGAAGACTTAGAGGAAGAAGCCATATTTTTTCTGCATTTCTTATTTATTGTCTGACCATTTCATTAATGTGTACAGAAAATAAGTTAAAGTTCCATCTTTTCAAGCCAAATTAAACCTGTTCACATTTAATTTATAAAGAGGTGTATGTATGAGTGCAATTAATCTTTTTCTGCTCACTTTGAAAAGAATGCAGCTATAAAGTAACAAGGTTCTTTATTTATGTACGGAGAATCCTGAGAGGAAGAAGGACCCGACTTTTGATTTTTGTGACAATCTTCATTTGGTTTTTAAGTTCTATTTTTAATGCTATGAAATCAAGCACCGTTATTTCCTTAGCAATATATTTTAAAACTAAAGCGTGTCCATAATTAAATGTGATTTTCTTGGGGTTTGCATCTAAGAGTAATTTAGTTTTTTCTGTTTGGTTGGAAAATCTCATTCAATGCTTCTGTTAATGATAACAAATGTATCAATGTCCTTCTTTTGAATAAAAGAGCAAAATCGTTCTTTGGAAAATAAAAAATTCTTGACTCACATTTTCTGATTTCAGTAATAATAAACACTGCTTATGCACCTTTATATTTTTTCACATTTTCTTACAGGATAACAAACATCTATGGAGTCAGAAAGGGGACAAAATGTTTGTAGATGTATAAATATTAGTTCAAACTGAAAAAAAAAGTTGAAACAGAAAAAATATAAGGTGAATTGAATGTCAAACTTTTACCATATAATCTGAGAAACTAAATAAGCAAAGATAAAATAATAAGAATCAAATTAAATTCTTCCCCTCAGCTTGAAAAAACTCATAATTCCGTTTAGTATTTTATACACTTTTTCCTCTTTTTAGTTATTTTCTTTATTGAATATTCATATTTTAGATTTTCAGATTCAAATCCCTTTCTTTCAGTTATTTTTTGAGTTCCACATTCCCTATTCAGTTTTAGTTTTTTTACTTTTCACATTCAGATTTTGACCCCAGCCTGACGGGATCGGGCTTGGAAAAGTGATTAACATCTTGCAGCAACGCTGGAGAGATGTCCTGTTCCATGTTGCATTCATGGACTGTGGGAACTCCAATAAAACATTCTCTGCTGTATTTATTAACCTTTTTGGTAAAGTCCTGTGAAAAATATTACGTTAAAGACATTTACACTGGATAAATAGTTAAATGCAAGTGACCTATGATTTCATGGCTTGAAGACTTCAGGAATTCACTCAATCTTTTTATTTTCATCAATGAGTGAGAACCAATGAACAGAACAGGTGAAAAACCTACAAAACACATACAAAATATTTTTAACATACATTTTAGACATTTGGTTCAAAGTTAATAATTATCTTAATGACTAATTCCATTTTTAACCTTAAACATACATTTCTTTTACGATTTTAACCATAAATTCAAGTATTAAATTATTAACTTCCATATCTGGTTGAATTTAAACCAAACAAAACCAAACATTTTAGCATTACATTTTTTTTTCTTTTTCTCAGGATATAAGTTTTTACATTAAATATCTTAACATACATTTAGTGGAACCAAACTGTAAAACTAGCAGTGCAAATTGTTACTTCAATAAATTCTGCATTTCATTTCTCAAATGTAAAACTACAGTTAAATTGCAATTAATTGAGCCCAGTTAATGGCTTACCGGTAGTCCTTATAAGTCCTTTTCCATGAAATGCTGCTCTGGAGGCTGTTTGCCTTCCTCAGCTCTGTTGCAAAACCAATAAAACGGTTTGTGGATTCCTTATTACCTGAGTTGAGGATGCTGCTGATTGGGCCAGATTTCTTTCACCTGCTGAGAAGTGCTGCAGAGTGGCACACTAATATGTGTGTGTGTGTGTGTGTGTGTGTGTGCACCCACATCTGAACTAATGGGCAGATCTGCGCAACAGCAACTGTAACTTTATGAGAATAAGATGGGATGAGATTAACGGAGAAAAGAAATGGAAAAGGGGTGAAGGGAGGGTGGGGTTGACTGAAGGTTGACCATAAAGTATAAATGGATAATTAAAGGAGTGATTTGGGTGGTGGCCCAAAACCTAACTTAACCTATTTACTCCTTATATGGAAAAGAAACAGAAAAATGTGTTGAACTATAACATATAATTCCAATAAGATCTGTTGATGTCTGTGGTTTTAATGTGACATAATGTGGGAAGCATCAAGGACAGTTTACACTTCAGAATAAGTAATCAATCATTCAACTGTTACTGACCCCCGAGATGCTCCTTTTTTTAAAGATGGCAACGCAAACAAACAGGGTGTCTGCAAGGCTAGCAAGTAGCAGCTAGTTGAGAAAAATGCAGAGGAAACACTATCTCTGCATTCTCTGCTTCTCTATGGAAGCCCAGAGCCGCCATACTCACCTTTTTTTTCTTCCTTTGCTTTCTCGAGATAATGATATAACTCTCGTTATCATGGTTAAACATTCATTGTTTTCTCGAGATAATGAGATAATTAACAGTTTAACCGTGATAACGAGATAGTTATGTAATTATCTCGAGAGGACAAAGGGAAAAAAGAAATCGAACATGGCTGTTCCCTGCTTCCGTATAGTCCTGACTTAAATCTTATTGAGAATCTGTGGAGGACTAATTATATATATGATGGTTTATGATGGCAAAGAGGCCCTTCAACCTCAGTCTAAGAACTGCTCATCAATCATCAAATTACCCACAGAAACCTGAAAATACTTATTAGCATCTATCAAAAGGGTTTGATTGCTGTAATGATTGTATTGCTTCTTAGGCAGGAAGCATTAATTATTTAGATTATTGCTCCTTTTAAAATGTGTTATATATTTTTTAAAGATACGTGTTATTTCCTATTATAACTTAAAATTCAGAGCAACCATACTAAAATGTTGCGTAATTTCCCCAACATGCTTAGCTAATCCTCAGCCCTGGGAGAAGGCTGAGATTGGCATCATGACTGATGACAGAGAGCTTCATCACTGCAGGCGGAGACAGACATAGCTCTTTTGTATATATATATATATATGTATAACTATAACTGGAGCGTGTAACAAAAGTAATTCCCCTCTGGGATTATTAAAGTATTTCTGATTCTGACTCTAATAACCAGGAACTGGAAGAAGGAAAAAAAAAGCAGCAAAGGGAGTCTTTTCAGACGTTTGGGGGACCTCTGGTCTAAAGTTTCCTACAGTTTAGATGAGTAATCAAGTACTCAAGACAAACATTTCTAGTTTGTTGAAGCTAAAGATGGAGAGGAAAAGATTCAATTTGAGCTGAAAATGGAGCGGGGTGAAGATGAGGATGAAAAAATAACACTGAGGAAGATAAAATGCAATCAGAACTGGATGGAATAAAATGAAAGTCAAGTTGTCCAATTGAACCATGAATGAGCAAAGAAAGGAGAGAAGACGAACAAGGCCAACGCCTGATCTAAACAGATTTATTTTCATACCTCTAAAAATGTTGCTAAAGTGATCATTCTTTTTCTATTTAAAACTCAGAGCAAAACAAAACCAGTACTAAAAACAAATCCTGTCTGAATGAACAAGGAACATTGAGACTCCTTTTAAGTTCTGGCATTTTATGTAATTAATGTACTTTTAAATCCATTTCCTTCAAATTTCCAATAAGCTTCATTTTCTTAAAGCTTTGAGCTTCTCCTGTAGGAACCAGCGACCCGTCTGAGGACCAGCATCCCAGCCGTGTCCCAGTCTGACCTCCAGTTCCAGAGGAAGGAGGCCTTTCATCGCTTTATGGCTGACTTTGAACTTTTTCCATTTTCCTCTAAAACTTTATTTACATTTAAGTCAGCTTTTAGTAGATATTGATAAACACTATTAGACCAGTTAATGCTGTCAATGTTTACCTGTAAAATGCAGCTTTAAGTAATCGTATTTTTATAATTTTTTACTTTACCTTGCAGTTATGGAGATTATACACTGGAAAAAATCAAAATCTAGGTAAGTCATCTTTTCTTAAAATAAGTGCATTTGTTCTTGAATTGAGGAGGTAAAGGAGAAAATGGAAGAAGACAATTTAGATTTAAAATAAGAAAACACAATAGCATGTTCTTATTTCAAGTGCATGTTATCTGATTATCTTATTTTAAGAATAAAAATATTCACTCCACTGGCAAACTATCTCATTTACCTGCTTAAATTAAGGATAAATACAATTAATTTAGGAAATGTTTTCTTTTTTTTAAGTGTCCTGTCTGGCAAGGTGGCAATAAGAATAATTGTCATGATGCCAGAAAGAGCCCAACAGATTTTACTTTCACAAGTGGAGCAGTAGGGCTATCACCAAAGTGTTCCGCTTGTTTTATGCATATAAGTAACTTTATTATAATTATGCAGGGAGTTTTACAGATTATATAGATACTGCAATGTAAGTAAACAGTGAAGGAAAAACAGAAAATGGAGAAAAGATGAAAGAAAGAGGAGATAAAAGGGAGATAATGATCAAACATCTTCAGTCTGCTTCATCACCTGCAAAGAGATGTGAAAAGAACAGCACAACCAACACACATGGTAGGAGACATACAATAAAATAACACCTAGATACTATCGCTGAAGTAATATTATTTAATCTGACATGTATTCTGTACTAGATTGTTTTTCCAATGTGTTTTTATCTTCTCTAAACAGCAAAAACTTGATATCTAAATAATAATTTTTTTCTTCAAATAGGTAAATTTTTCCTTGAATTGAGCACGAAAGTGAGACACTTTGCCAATGAAACGAGACAATTTACATCTGAAATAAGAAAAAAACTATTGCATTGTCTTATTTCAAGTGCATATTATCTATTTATCTTATTTTAAGAGTACAAGCACTAATTCCGGGTAAATACACTTAAATGTTTACTTATTTCTAGATCATTTTTACAGTGAAACATCACCTAAGATTCGTAAACCTCATTGCAAAATCGATCTAGAAATAACTAAAAAATGTCTAAAATTAAGTGCATTTATCCTTAATCTGAGTGAAACAAGGCAACATTTAAAAATTTAACAAAATTGCCTTCTTTTTCAAGTGCATATTATCTACTTATCTTATTTTAAGAGTGCAAATACTCATTCCTTTGGCAACTCATCTTATTTAAATACTTAGATTAAGTGTAAATAAACTTAATTCAAGACATTTTTCAAATCAATCAAATCAGATAATTTTCAAATATGCATTACAGTAAAAATGTCCATAGCTATATTGGTTATTTATTATCCAGGTGCAGTTTTTATATTGTTAAAACTCTTTACAGTTCAGTGTTTTATTGTTAATATTTTAATTCTTCACTATTATGTTATTCTTATACATTTTTCTAAGGGCCACGTTTCTGTGACCATTTTTTCTATAATCATTTTGCTGCTGTAAACACCAGAATTTCCCCATTGTAGGAAAATAAAGGGATTTTCTATTCTATTCTAT
>NW_015151059.1:542846-545093 GCF_000732505.1 Cyprinodon variegatus | reverse complement strand
TCAGGGTTTATTAGCAATATTTATTGATCAGGTATCAGCAGAGCTTTGATGATTTATGATAAAAACACGACACATAAACACACTTTACCTTTATTGACAAACCTTTCTGGGATACGAGACAAAAATGTATGTTTATAACCTGGAGTTGTTATTTCTACAACATAGCATGTTGTTTAAAATATGAATTAAAGCTGAAAAAAAAACACATATATAATATAATAATCAGCATGACCTCTTTTTTTGTTTTGTTTTTTTTTTTAGAAAAAAAGAGGGTTAAATTACAAAAATATCCAAGAAAAGCCTGTAAAGTATAATAAAAATATCGTATTAAACTAAGTGTGCTGCTGCCACCAGAAGCTTGACTGGAAGAATCAGAGAAACAGAACAGAGATTAGAGTTCAGAAGCTTATTTCTGCAGCTTTTTGTGGGTTTACAGTGATGGCGACGGGGTCAGAGAGACGCAGCGGCGTTCTTAAAACCACAGGCAGCAGAACGCCTGACAGGGTTCCTCTGCACAACGAGCAGCAGGTGAAATCAGCAGGTTCTACATTTCTGATTGATTCCAGAAATAAACATAAAAGGGTACAGATTAGATTATTAATCTGTAATGGGATCATTTGTTGCCCTTCTCTGCTTTATGAAAGGCTGCTGGATCAGATAAGAATTGGAGCGTTTGATTTAGAACGGTCAGAACCAACATTTTTCCCGTCACCAGTTAAACTTTAGTCTTCCCAATCTGGGAATTCAGCAGCAGCTGAACTGATGAGACGGCTTTGAAGCTACATCATCAGAGTTTAAAACACTCTGTATCATAACGTTCCCATCCAGCTCGCCGGGACTCGTATTTCCTCTCCTAAAGAGGAAGTCTGCCTGGGGTAAAAACACTGCACTCAGAACATGAGGTTCTGAAAAGGGCCTGATTTATTGTTTTTATTCTGTTTCTGAGGAACAGGGATGGACGTAACACATCCTTCACCCGTGCTCATGCTCTCTCTCTGGTTGAAGACGACCCTGACTATAAAGTCTGAAGGCAATCATGTGTTCCTCTCTGATGATCTCAGTGGGCTGATCTGAGTGGTTAAGGAGATGAGGTAATACAGACAAGCAGCCACAGACAGAAGGGACTCCAGACAAACTGATGCTCTGAGAACAGCTCTGCTTCAAGTAGTGTTTGAACGCCGTACATCATGTCACATGAGGAGGAGGTGGCGTTTAGACTTGAAACGAGGCCATGCAGACAGACTGGGGTCCCTTCTCTCGGGGACGGGATTATCTGGCGTCGTTGAGCTGCCGGGCCACCGTCAGGATCTCCTTGGCTCCTTTGTTCAGCAGTAGGTTGGCGAGGTCGACGCCCAGCCGCTCGGCCGCGTCCTGAGAAGCAGCCGGCAGTTTGAGGGCTGTGACTCCCACCCTCTGGATCTGCTCGTCCACCTTCTCCCGGCTCTGCTGCAGAAACGGCGGTGAAAATGTTCAGCTGGAAAGTTCAGAGGTGAAAAGACGCAGCGGCAGGAATGCTTCCCCACTCACCTCGTCGCCAGCGGCGATGCTGGTCTCCATGGTTTCCTTCAGACTCTCTGATCCATCCAGGCTGTAAACGGCACCGGTCAGGTAGAGCTGCAACAACAGGCCAGGTTTACAGTCTTTTTCCTTTTGTTAACATTTTCATTTAGTTTGTCACAGTGGGACACATACAGGATCAGGTCGGGTCAAAACCTGAATTTGGCTGGAAAATGTGAATCAATTCAGTGAAAAGTTTGACTCGTGTTTTCAATTTATTTTGAAAGCGACATCATAAACGGTTAAATACACTTTGATCCATTTGCTGAGGTCAAAGGACAAAGCTGCTGGTTGGAGACTTTCCTTCAGAGGGAAGAAGAACCGAGCTGTTAAGAAAAACGAGAACTGAAAACACAAAAACTCAGTTTACACAATGTTTCATATTTATTTACTTTCAATATTGATATTCAATTAACTTTTCATGCTTTTTGTTGATATTTCTATTTTTAGTTTTATTTATTTTTTGGGTTTCTGAAGTCTGATTTGGTTTTTATTCCATTCTAGGATTGAGGACACAGCTGTATATCCACCATGTCAGGTGACCATGAAGCCGTTCCTGATCAGGTAAATCAATAATATGAGCGGGACAAAACGTTCTGCACCTGAATCCAAACAAAATCGAAGTAATATCATTTTTGGACCAAAGGAAGAGGGTTCTAAAGTTAGCTAGAAACCAGCGACCGGGCTCTA
>NW_015151059.1:540528-541353 GCF_000732505.1 Cyprinodon variegatus | reverse complement strand
TTTATTATTTCTTGATCATTTTTCCGGTGCAGTGATTCCTCAGGAACCTGCCCTGCATGTCTTAGAGTTCCAGTGCTGCAGAAGCCTGTTAATCATCCATTTTTTTCTGGTGCGATGCAACAGAGAAACACCTAAAACATGCAGGACTGGAACCCCAAAGATGTCAACCACTGACCTAAAGAACGTCTCCAGGATTAAAGGTGTAATGTCTCAGCAGGACATTGAAAGAAATTCCTTGATCCCTGCAGCGGTGTTTTCACAGGTCGGCCTAAAAAAAGGATCAGACAGCTGCAGCTGATCCAGAACGCTGCTGCCTGCGTCCTCATTGGGGCTAAGAAAGTAGAGAACATCAGCCCAGTGAGACGGTCCGTCCTTCGTATGTTAGAGAATAGATTTAAAATCCTTCTGTTAGTTTATTAATCAATGAATTCCTTGTTGTTAGTGGATCGACAGCCAGACCTCTCAGGTCTACTGGATCAGATCTATTCTCCAGAGTCTGAACCAAAAGCTTTTATTTCTCCCGCTCCAATAACCTGGAGAAACTGACAGTAAACTGTAAAATAGCTCAAACTCTCAGTTGTTTCAAATCCAGATTAAAAGTCATTTATTTAGAGACGTTTGACTGAGATAGAAACATAATTAAGTTTTCAGTCCAGTTTTCCTTTTTTAATTAATCTCATATATATAAAATTGTCTTATTTCAATTAATCACTTCTACTGTCTTTATTATTTACACTCTGCCTCCTGTCTGAATTGCCTCACTGCTGAAAGGAGCAACAGAAATAAACTTGCTGTGATTAAAAGGCCAAACTAAGATCAGGAAAA
>NW_015151059.1:539474-540315 GCF_000732505.1 Cyprinodon variegatus | reverse complement strand
AGCTGGTTAAACGGTAAAATGAAGCAAACCTTCTGATCAGGACATGTAAAAGTTATAGTGAAGCAGCAGCAGGAAGTGAAAAGAGTCCTGCTCTGGTTAGCATGCTTACCTGGGAGTCCTTCACCTCGGTGTGCACAGCCACAGGAACGCTGCAGCCGCCCTCCTACCAATACAAGCCAAGCTGAATAAGAGTCCGGCTGTGAGCCACAGGAAGTGAGGCAGAGCAGGTTGGTTTTAGACGTACCAGCTGTTTGAGGAAAGCTCTCTCAGCGATGCAGCGCAGCACAGTATCCGGGTCATGGAGGACAGACACCATCTCCAGGATATCTACATCTCTGGCCCGGACCTCTACGGCTAAAGCTCCCTGAAGACAAACACACAGATGAGAATCGGAAACGCGAACAAGCACATGATCAATGGGCCGTCGTAGTTTGGGCTTCTACCTGTCCAACAGCATACATGCAGTCTTCAGGCTCCAGGATCTAGCAGAAGAGAAACAAAGTTTGTTAGATAGAAACAAGGAGAGAGAAAGCTTAGACGGAGGACTGGAGGGTACCAGGCTGATTCGGTCCTCCCATCCCATCCGCTTGAGGCCGGCAGCCGCCAGAATGATGGCAGCAAAGTCGTCCTTCTCGTCCAACTTCTTCAGACGAGTGTTCAAATTCCCGCGCTGGAAAACCGGTTAAGAAAACACCAGCTGCACTAAATACTGGAGGAAAACTCTGCAAACGTTCTGACAAAATATTAACCTTCCTTTGAAACCAGAGGCTGATGTTATTCAACGCTTAAGGCGTTCACTGTCTGATTTTTTTGCCCTTTTCGTGAGAATTTTTCCATCGGG
>NW_015151059.1:535548-538008 GCF_000732505.1 Cyprinodon variegatus | reverse complement strand
TTTACAGACCCCAAAACGCCGGCTTCGTATGGATGAGAGGCTGGTTTGGTGAAAAATTTGTGGAAGGAAGCACCACACACGCACTAACACTCAACTGTCCTGATCAAACACCTGGAAAAGGAGGGAAGCAGCCCATGGTCACACTGGAGGAGCTGCAGGGATCCACAGCTCAGGTGGGAGGCCCTGGACTGGAAAACTAAACTTTAATTTGCAGACTGATTAAGTTGGTGAAGATTCTCAGTCATCCAGGTCAAAGTCATTCCGAAGAAAAGTTAGAAAACAATCCGCTGGACTTTGCTTCCAAGTTTGAAGACGTTTTGCTTCCCATCCAGGAAAACTTTTCAATTTAAGTGTTGAGTCCGACGTTTTATAGAGCGGACTATAAATAAAGCCTTGTATTTGCTTAGAAAACATGCAAATTGAAAGGGACATTCTTTGGAGGACCAGAATGTTCACATTTTGGACAAAGAAGACAGCTGGTTTGAGAGAGACATGAAGGAAGCCATCTATGTCAAGAGAGAAAAAGCAACCTTAAACACTATCAGCGCAACCCCTTTGCAGGGAAACAGAGGACCTCGCCTATTCAGCCAGGCCAACAATTCACTCTAACGACCCCCATTACAGAGACATAGACAGGTATGGGGAGTTGCAGGCTAACAAAGAAGCCAAACACCCCCCGTTCCTTAGGGGCGGACCCGTGCTTCAGGTTCAGTTTGCATCTTTTCTAAGCAAAAACAAGGCTTTGTTTTTTTTCCCGCTCTTTAAAGCCTCGAACTCAACGCTATTTCTGACATTTTCAATAGAAAAAGCTTCCTGGATGCGAAGAGAAACGTCTTCAATCTTGGAAACTTTTTTTTAACTTTTCATTGGAATGACTGGTTAGGTTTTTAAAATGTTGAAATGAAGTCAGAATGTAGAGGAAACTGAAAAACTGATCAGATGAAAACAAAACTAAAGTTTAATCTGCAAAAATCTATCAATGAGCTTCACCCAAAACACACAGGAGGAAACACAGCAGCAGCAGTATCATGCTGAGGGGATCCCTTTCTTCAGGAGAAGAAAGATAAATCCAGAAAAGCTTATAGAGGCTGCAGAAGGCTCCAGTAGGACGACCGCCCTGGACATCCAGGGTGAAGAAGGGCTCCAACCTTTAGTCTCTAGACGAATAGAAAACTTTGCGGGTTTTATTCTCAAAGATGAACAGCTCGGTCCTGTACAACCATCCATGAAGTGGATGGGAGCATTTCAGAGCAGATGAACCATTTAAGGATCTGTCCATCGATCATCAGAAGTTCCTCAGTGGTTTTCTCTCAGAACATCCTTCCACCTGTTTAATTGAGCTGATGAGGACCAGAAAACTCTAACAAAGGATACGATATCTTTGAACTCCAGGTGGGGAAACCTCTTCTTCAGCTGGGCAGCTCGCCGTAATGAACTCGTGCCAATCACACTGCACACAGATGGAGACACCATGAAGAAAGATCTGCTCCTTCAGGCTGAGCAAACACCCGGCGTCCATTACTGCTCCTACCTTTTCTCTGGCAGACTGTCCAGAGTTTTCCCTGCATGGTTTGGGTGGAGCACCACTGCATCATGGGGGTTCTCCCTCCTGAAACGAAGGACACAACATGATCTCCTGATTAAACCACAAATATTCATCTTTCCTTCTAATACATGGGAGCAGCACATCTGGAGCGTCAGACCTCCTTCCAAAGCAGATGTTTGACCCAAATGTCATGAAATAGACCAATTAAAGGCCTTAAAATGATTAAAGGTGCAGCAAACAGGAAGTCCGGCTGAGCTCAGAAACTGGGGAAGGGTTCCTCCTGGACTTTTTGCATATCAGGAACTCCTCATAATACCGCCCTCCCACACTGAGCTGTTATCTCCTTGGTAGAGTCTCTGTTGGGAGTTTTTTCCATGCTCCAAACACAGAGGAAATCAAGCTTACTTACTTCAGCACGGCTCCGATGGTGAATCCTGCAGGCAGGGTGGTGGGCAGATCTTTCAGCGAGTGAACGACCAGGTCGACCCTGCAGTCAGAGCAGAGGAACATAGCTTAGAACTCCTCCATTCATGTTTCCTGTCTGAAAGACTTCATTCAGCTGCAGATTACAAGCAGCTGCTACATCTGAAGCAGCTCAGATGTAGCGGCTGCTTGGTAAAGATCTCATCTGCTAAACGGTGCCTCACTGAAGTATCTATACCAGAGAGTAAACAATGAATCAGATTAATGAGACTCTACTACATACCTTAAGATGACAGAGCGACCCACATAGATATAAATTAAGATAAAACAAACTAATCTGTCAGTCTGCCTCAAGCAGAACTCCTCAGGTGAAAAGGTTTTAGTTTCACCTGGTTTAATCTCCTAAAAAGTCTCCTTTAAGGAACCTTTGGATATTTGTCCTAGGTCCCAGGTCCCAGGTCCTAGGTGAGGAACCAGACAAAGCGCAGCCC
>NW_015151059.1:531859-534225 GCF_000732505.1 Cyprinodon variegatus | reverse complement strand
GATTGTCCATAACGAACACCATGTTCAAGCATAAGGGTGTCCATATGTGCTCTAGACACCAGGACACCCTAGGCCACAGCTCGATGATCGACTTTGTCATCGTTTCATCGGACTGGCGGCCATATGTCTTGGACACTCGGGTGAAGAGATGTGCGGAGCTTTCCACTGACCACTACCTGGTGGTGCCTGGCAGACCCAAACATGTGGGCCTGCCAGGCATGCGGCTTGGGTGGTTGCTTAGGCAAAAACTCGGGTGTGGGAGGAGTTTGGAGAGGCCATGGAGAAAGACTTCCGTACAGCTCCAAAGCGATTCTGGTCTGCCATCCGGCGTCTCAGGAGGGGGAAGCCGTGCAGCACCAACACTGTTTATAGTGGGGATGGTGAGCTGCTGACCTCAGTTCGGGATGTTGTGGGTCGGCGGGCAGAATACTTCGTAGACCTCCTCAATCCCACCAACATGCCTTCCATTGAGGAAGCTAGGCCTGGGGACTCAGGACTGGGCTCTCCAATCTCTGTGGGCGAGGTCGCTGAGGTGGTTAAAAGGCTCCTCGGTGGTAGGGCCCTGGGGGTGGATGAGATCCGCCCGGAGTTCCTAAAGGTCCTGGATGTTGTAGGGTTGTGTTGGCTGCAACATTGTATGGAAATCAGGGGCAGTTCCCCTGGATTGGCAGACTGGGGTGGTGGTCCCCCTATTCAAAAAGGGGGACCGGAAGGTGTGCTCCAATTACAGGGGAGTCACACTCTTAAGCCTCCCGGAGAAAGGTCTATTCGGGGGTGCTGGAGAGGAGGGTCCGTCGGATAGTCGAACCTCGGATTTAGGAAGAGCAGTTTGGTTTTTGTCGTGGTTGTGGAATGCTGGACCAGCTCTACATCCTCAGCAGGGTCCTGGAGGGTGCATGGGAGTTCGCCCAACCAGTCTACAAGTGCTTTGTGGACTTGGAGAAGGCATTCAACCGTGTCCCTCGGGGGGCCCTGTGGGGGGTTCTCCGGGAGTACGGGGTGCCGGGCCCTTTNCATCAATTGAATATTTATGAAACTAAATATTTATGAAACACACTAGATATTTATGAAACACTCTAAATATTTATGAAACACACTAGATATTTATGAAACACTCTAAATATTTATGAAACACACTAGATATTTATAAAACACTCTAAATATTTACAAAACAAACTAAATATTTATGAAACACTAAATATTTATGAAACAAACAAAATTTTTATAAAACACACTAAATATTTATGAAACAAATTTAATATTTTTGAAACACACTAAATATTTATGAAAAAATAATATTTATGAAACGCACTTAACATTTATGAAACAAACTAAATATTTATGAAACACACTAAATTCTTATGAAACAAACAACATTTTTATAAAACACACTAAATATTTATGAAAAAAAATATATTTATGAAATGCACTAAATATTTATTAAAAAAAATATTTATGAAACACACTAAATATTTATGAAACACACTAAATATTTATAAAACAAACTAAATATTTATGAAACAAACTAAATATTTATGAAACAAACTAATTATTTTTGAAACACACTAAATATTTATGAAACACACTAAATATTTATGAAACAAACTAAATTTTTATAAAACACACTAAATATTTATGAAACAAATTAAATATTTATGAAACAAACTAAATATTTATGAAACTAAATTTTTATAAAACACACTAAATATTTATTTAAAAAAAAATTTTTGAAACGCACTTAATATTTATGAAAAAATATGAAACACACTAAATATTTATGAACACACTAAATATTTATAAAACAAACTAAATATTTTTGAAACGCACTAAATATTTATGAAAAAAAATATTTATGAAACACACTAAATATTTATGAAACACACTAAATATTTCTGAACACACTAAATATTTATAAAAAAAACTAAATATTTATGAAACACACTAAATATTTATGAACACACTAAATATTTATAAAACGCACTAAATATTTATGAACACACAAAATATTTATAAAACGCACTAAATATTTATGAACACACTAAATATTTATAAAACGCACTAAATATTTATGAACACACTAAATATTTATAAAACGCTCTAAATATTTGTGAAAAATAATATTTATGAAACGCACTTAATATTTATGAAAAAAAATATTTATGAAACACACTAAATATTTACGAACACACTAAATATTTATAAAACAAACTAAATATTTATGAAACACACTAAATATTTATGTACACACTAAGTATTTATAAAACACACTAAATATTTATGAACACACTAAATATTTATAAAACGCACTAAATATTTATGAACACACTAAATATTTATAAAACGCACTAAATATTTATGAACACACT
>NW_015151059.1:527479-530140 GCF_000732505.1 Cyprinodon variegatus | reverse complement strand
TTCGTTTGTAAGTGAAATATGTATCTTACTGACATATTTTTAAATAATAATCAAATTATTTAGTGTGGAACTTTTTTCCATAAATGAATGAATGACATAGTGACTTTAAATCACCATAAATATTTCTCCTAAATTTTGGCTGCTGAACTTTACAAACTATGACTTTTTTGACTTTGCAAAATAAAATTTGGTCTCTTTTAGGGAGATATTTTAACAAAGGAAATATATATTTTTTTATTTACCTATAATTATAATCAATTTATAAAATGAATAGTTTTGAAGAAGCAAAGGCAATTTCGATAATTAATTCTTAATTTTTTATTTTTAGTGAAGAACAGCAGAATTATTTTAAAAATGAAGCGCCTCAAATTTTCCCTTTAATTAAAAACTTGGTTTCAGCTCAGTGATGTCATCGCTGTCGTGGGCGGTGCTTCAAACAGCTCCGGTGCGTCTCTCCATGAGCGGCTGTCTCTGCCTGCCTGCCTGCATGAGCGGGAGGCTGAATCCCCTCCTGAATGCCTGTCTGCCTGCCTGCCTGCCTGCCTGCTCCATCACTGCGGGGATAAAGGCAGCCTCTAGCCTTTCATCTCGGCTGGCTGCGTTTTCCTCCTGTAACCATGGTAACAGCCCCACTGCAGGTTTTTGTGTTGTTTTTTATGCCTCACGGTGTGAGGTGGGATTAGAGGTGACCGGACGCAGTGTTTGCTGAGGTGGGAGCGTCTCCTGCTGCAGGAACATGGAGGTGTCCCTGGAGCAGCTCCTGGAGGAGCTGGACATCAAGCAGAGCATGATGACCGACCAGGACGTGTGCCAGTCTCTGTGCGCGCGCTTTGACCTGGCCTCTCTGGCTAAAATCAGGAGGCTGCTGTTCTCCACAGCTTGTCTTGATCCCACCTTCCCAGCCTCCCTCTTTAAAGGCAGGATGCTCAGCTGCGTGGAGGAGGAGGAGCAGCACTCTAACAAGCTCATTGCAGCAGCTGACATCGTTACCATCTTCAACTTGATCCAGATGAATGAAGAATTGGCTCCAGCCAAGAACCCGAAAGGTCCCAAAGATAAGGCCCCCAGACAGCAGTCTGCAGAGCCGTTCAGGTCCAACACAGAAAGCAGCTTTAAAGATGGCAGGAGGACCAACTGTGACGCCAAGCAGAGGGATGCACGCCAGCATCAGCACCACCACTCCAAGCAGCAGCCGCAGGTCCAGAGCGGAGACTCCTGCTCCAAATTACCTGCGAGCAGCACCTTAGACCTTCATTGCTCATCAGACCCAAACTTCCTCCTACGCTTCACTAAAGACCTAGAATGTAAAGAAGCTTCATTGGAGCGTCATCTACCTCAGCTTCTTGGCAGCAGCCAGGCGTCCATCCGCCCTGAAAGGCAGAATAGCTTCCTCCCAACAGAGCCTCCAGATGAACCTGATCTCCTGCAGCTCCTTGGCCACCCACACAGTTTCACTCCTCACCAGATGAAGGAGGACTGGCACCAACATCTGTCCTTCTCCTCACAGGTTTGTGTTTTCACGGCTCTTTTAAAGAGGCTGCATGATTTAAATCACAGAAAACATTTGATTACCTTATCAGCAAAAAATGTTAAATCATGTTTAAAATAAATCACACATCTATGAATCTCCATGTTAGGGACTGGAAAACTAAATAAATCCAGTAATGTTTTAGTTTCACTGTTAGAACCACAGCTGCTGTGTTTGATGTAACATAAATTCAGAGATATTAAATTATTTTACTTGGAATTATTTATAATATTATATAAAATCTGCACCTTTATCCTTGAAGATAAAAGGCTGATAAAAGGTGAAACTGTCATCAGTTGAGGAGCCATTAAAACATACAGATGAGCAGAAACAAAATTTTTGTTTTATTTAGGGACCACTAGGGAAATAACAGCTGATGGCCAAAATATTGCTGTTATAGAATGTTTTTAGTTTTATTCAGTATTTTTCAACCCTTGGCTCATTGCGTCACCATAACTGTCACATGACCTAACAAACAACGCAGGACCCCCTACTGAAAAATAAACAGCAACTAGATGGAATATTTTGAAATCTGAAACCGACTGCTGAGGTTGAAAGGTGCAGCTTTCTGTCTGTGCTAACTAACTGGTGACGGGATTAAAATAAGATATCTTAAAAAAAGATAATCATTGTCTTTTTTATCCATCCATTATCTGACACACTTTATCTGGAGTGGGGGTCGCGAGGGGTGCTGGTGCCTATCTCCAGCTGTCTACGGGCCAGAGGCTGTCTTTTTTATTTTAAACATTTTAAACTTTCCAATTTAAAAAAAAAAACAATGTTGTTATTGAACTTAAGGAGCTGCCACTGCAAAGCTGAGATCAGCAAAGAAGCATCCTTTATTAAATATATGTATAAATGTACAAACTAAAAATGTTTTCCTGGAGTGCAGTGATAAGAAGGCATCTAAGGCTTTCAACACTAGTTATTGTGATGTTTATTTAGCTTCAAGAAATTATTGCCTTATTTTATATTTTTAATCTGTATTTGATTCTTTATTATGTCTTATTGTTCAGTACTTTATTTTCAGCCGTAGCTGTTCTAAAGCGCTCTTCAAAAAAAGATGATGATGATTCTCCCACTCTGCAGAATCTGTTAGTTCAATCTCTAACGTTCTGCTCTCTCGGCTTTTT
>NW_015151059.1:524611-526943 GCF_000732505.1 Cyprinodon variegatus | reverse complement strand
GGAGGAGAAGTTTTTTGAATCATGCATTAAATCAGTAAATGGGCCATATAGTAAAGCTTAAAGTATAATGTTCCCGCCTCAAACTACACTATCTGATAATGATCTGCTAAAGTGAAACTATCCTTTGGGATGAAGAGAACTGGGTTAAATGAAAGTTAAAAGGCTGGTCAGATCAGGGAGGGGAACCTTTTATTCTGTTTGGGTTTGTGATCTTCATCTACTGTAGAGTTTTTGATGTATTTGTTCAGCAGTATCTCATAAATCTAACTCGACCTTTCTGTGTGTTTTTGCAGGTTCCCACCAGTGAATGTCATCAAAAAAGCAAAACTGGAGACAGCTGCCAAAGGGTCTATTTGCGCAAACCGGCTCCATATTTCAACCACAGTTTTGAATTGTCCTACAGTAACCCGTATATGGATCCTGCATTCAACTATCCTATGAAGGACAAATTGAGGGTGAAGCATGAAAGCCTGGAGGATTTACAAACATCCACCTACTTTGGACCAATGCCAGCATTAAAGCATGTCACCAGGAGCAAGAACGTAACTGAAGCTGTGAAACAACCAGTGTGGCCACTGAAGAGCCTTAGTCTGAATATGGAAGATGATTCTGATGTTTCTAATAAAAGGAGTAAACAACAGAAAGGAAATATTCTTTACAGCATCAGCAGAAGCCCTAATAAAAATGAACAATTCTTTTCTAACTCAAAGGAAAAGGTTATAGATTCTCCCAACTTTACCAAAAAATATAACGGCATAAAAACCAGCGATGTTTCCTTGGTGGCAAGATGCTCTGCAGGCAAAAAGCTCAGAGAGAAAAACTGGAGCGGGGGATCCTTTCAGGGGACAGACGTCTCCTCTAGTGTTGGAACTCAAACGGAGCAGGCTGATCCAAAAACCACCAGGAACTACCCATCCAAGTTCTCCTGCAGGGACAGACAGGAGCCGAAACACTCAGAGGAAAAGATTATCAGTGATGACATCAGTGACATCTTCCGTTTTCTGGACGACATGAGCACCTGTGACTCTCTGGGGGTGGTCCAGCCATCGTGTCAGAACAGTAATGGCTCCCTGTCTCAGTTAACGCTGAAATCGGAGGGCGACAGCTCCCCTGAGCACGGCAGCGGGCTGGACAGGTCCAAGCTGGACCGTTTGCTCCATCTGCAGGAAAACACAGATGACGAGTTGAAACTAAGTGTCAGCAAACTGGTGATGAGAATTGCAGAGATAGAGAAAAAACTTGAGACTCTTTCTGGGGTCCGTATGGAGATGTCCCAGGTTCTCTCTAAACTCAACAAACTGGATCAGAACATCCAGGAACCGGAGACCACCAAGAAACCAGGGAAGAACACAGGTGCTGTGTCTGGTTCTACCTGCGACAAATCAGCACCTCAGCATCATCCGCATTCTGACGCTCTCCTCTCAGCCCATCTTTACTCATGCCACACCATTGGTCACAGCATGAGAGCAGGAAGTGGGGAACCTGGAGAGGGTCAGTCGGATGAAGGAAACAGCGACAGTCTCAGAATAAGAGCTCTGAAAAGGAGCCTTTATGCTCAGAGGCTTTCAAGATCACATGTTGAGGAGAGCAGTGCTACTGAATCAAAGGTAGCCAGCATGAGCAATTCTCCTCGCACCTTGAGAGCTGTGTCCATCTCGTGTCGCCATGGAGACAGGAACATGGACAATGATGATAGCAAGGACAGGCATTGGAAAGCTAAAGAGGTAAACAAAACTTTAAACTGCAAAAAACCTCTAGAAAGATGTCAAAATGTCTTAAATTAATTGTATTTCCCCTTAATCTGAGAAGGTAAAAAACATGATCTGCTAATGGAATCAGTATTTTTATTCTTAAAATAGGATAATTAGATAATATGCACTAGAAATAAGACAATGCAATTGTTTTTTCTCATTTTAAATGTAAATTGTCTTGTTCCATTGGCAAAGTGTCTCACTTACCTCGTCAATTCAAGAAGAAATGCACTTATTTTAATAAAAAATGACACTTTAGATTTTTGCAGTGCACCCTCAATTTAAGTATTTGACCCGAATAAAACAGTAACTGTCACCTTCTTATAAGAAATAGCATGAGATGAAATTTAAAGGACAGTTTTCCAAAAATCACAAATGTAGATAAATGTTTGCCATATAACTCCAATCATGAAACTGCTGCAGTTGTTATATGATATAGATTCATGTCAATCCAAACTTAACGAACAGACTGCTGTGTTTAATCATTTGCTCTTCCATCCATCCATCCATCTTCCTCCGCTTATCCGGGGTCGGGTCGCGGGGGCAGCAGCTTAAGAAGGGAGGCCCAGACTTCCCTCTCC
>NW_015151059.1:520447-522546 GCF_000732505.1 Cyprinodon variegatus | reverse complement strand
TTCAGATCGGGGCGACCATTCCTCCCAACCATGCCCCTCCAGGTCTCACTGTCATTGCCCACGTGAGCGTTGAAGTCTCCCAGCAGAACAAGGGAGTCTCCAGGAGGGGCACCCTCCTGTACTCCCTCTAAGGACTCCAAGAAGGGTGGGTATTCTGAACTGTTGTTTGGTCCGTAAGCAAAGACAACAGTCAGAACCCGTAGGCGGAGGGAGGCTACCCTTTCGTTCACCGGGGTGAACCCCAACGTACAGGCGCCGAGGAGGGGGGGGCAACAGGTATGCCCACTCCTGCCCGGCGCCTCTTACCGTGGGCAACTCCAGAGTGGAAGTATGTCCAGCCTCCTCTCAAGGAGACTGGTTCCAGAACCATCCGTCGAGGTGAGACCGATTATTCCTAGCCGGAACCTCTCAGCCTCACACACTAGCCCTGGTTCCTTCCCCACCAGTGAGGTGACGTTCCACGTCCCTAGAGCTAGCTTCTGCAGCCGAGGATTGGACCACTAGGGTCCCCTCCCTCGGCCGCCACCCGACACACATTGCACCCGACCCCTATGGCCCCTCTCACGGGTGGTGGGCCCATGTAAGGGGGGACCCATGTTTCCTCTTCAGGCTGAGCCCGGCCGGGCCCCATGGGTAAAAGCCCGGCCACCAGGCGCTCGCAATCATGCCCCCCGTCCAGGCCTGGCTCCAGAGTGGGGCCCCGGTGACCCGAACCGGGCGAGGGAACGCCGAATCCAAAGATCGTACTCATCATAAGGGTATTTGGGCTGCGCTTTGTCTGGTTCGTCACCTAGGACCTGTCTGCCTTGGGTGACCCTACCAGGGGCATAAAGCCCCAGACAGCATAGCTCCCCGGATCAATGGGACACTCAAACCTCTCCACCACGATAAGGTGGCAACCCAAGGAGAGGATCATTTGTTCTTATTTATATTTAATACTTATTCAGTCTTTTGTGAATTCTCTTACTCTTTTATACAGACCTCTATTCAATTTTTTGTGGCATCAAAATTCCCAGATAGTACTAAATGTAGCCAAATCAAAATAGAGCGACATGTTGCCTGCATAGATTCACAATCACCCAGGTCATGGCAGGTCATTACAGGTCATGGCAGATTCATTGAAGGTCATGGCACATCATTGTAGGTCATGGCAGATTCATTGAAGGCCATGGCACATCATTGTAAGTCATGGCAGGTGATTGTAAGTTGTGGAAGGTCATTCCAGGTCGATGCAGGTCATGGCAGGTCATTGCAGGTCATGGCAGATTCATTGTAGGTCATGGCAGATTCATTGAAGGCCATGGCACATCATTGTAAGTCATGGCAGGTGATTGTAAGTTGTGGAAGGTCATTCCAGGTCGATGCAGGTCATGGCAGGTCATTGCAGGTCATGGCAGATTCATTGTAGGTCATGGCAGGTCATTGTAGGTTATTGTAGGGCATGGCAGGCTGATGACATCTTGTTGTGGGATTGATTATCAGTAGTCCAGAAATGCTGCTCCATATTTGATGTATTTGGATTACTAACATTAGACTAGCAAATAACGCCAACTGACACCACGTCTTCTCAGAGCACTTTATAGAGTCATAATCATGGAGACAGTTTGGTTAAAACCTTCTCTATTTAAGGTAAACCAACAGATTGCATGGAGAGAGATAATCTGGGCATTTTTCAAAATAAAACACCTTTGTTCAGATGAAGGAAATAAATCAGTCGGAAATAAAAGAGGTTATTTTCTCTTGCTGTGTGGCCCAGTAACAACTGACACATGGGCTGGGGCCTTGGGTTGGGGATTAATGTCTAACATAGTAACCTTTGAACCAATCTGACTGGATTAATTGGTGCTATAGAAATAAACTGAATGGAATTGAGACTTTAACAGGAGGAAACCTCAAGCAGAAGCAGATGGAAGCTGTGAAAAACCTCCTAACTTCAGCACCAGACAGAGCAGAGGCGGTGTTGCCAGATAGAGTCCAGCTTTTCCAGCTCAAACATCTGTTAAAAAACGCCACAACAAGCCGCCCAGTTAAGATATAGTTACAGGGGTTGGACAATGAAACTGTAACACCTCTCATTCTAGTGTGGAAGGTTTCATGGC
>NW_015151059.1:517503-519663 GCF_000732505.1 Cyprinodon variegatus | reverse complement strand
GGAGCGAGTCAGGAAATATTTTCCTTTACCAGCATCACGTCGTGACCTGGCCACTATCCTGCAAGAAGAATGGCTTAAAATCCCTCTGACCACTGTGCAGGACTTTTATATGTCATTCCCAAGACGAATTGACGCTGTATTGGCCGCAAAAGGAGACCCTACACCATACTAATAAATTATTGGGGTCTAAAACCAGGTGTTTCAGTTTCATTGTCCAACCCCTGTATATTTACTGTCTGAACATGAAAACACTTCAGTACAACTCATGTCAAAATGCTACAATCCTACCAAATCTGCCCAGAGTTGTTTCTCCATAAACAGCTCTGACCCACAGTGATGTCAGATCCAGTGAGGGTCATGTGACCCATCATCACATAGTGGTACTAACATGTTTGCAGATGGATTCATAACCACGTAGAATACTCCTCTGTTTACATTTAGAAGACAAACTAGGATCAGTGACACACACACACATATGCTAAGATTACCTGAAATAATGACATTTATTCTGGTTGATTTTGAATTCTTACCTTTAATGCTTATTAGGTTGTTGGCTGAAACATTGAACATCTGAACACTGAACTTTTACTCCGGTGAACTACAATCTAATCCAGTGGCCTCCAACCCTGGTCCTCAAGATCTACTGTCCTACAGATTTTAGATGCATCCCTGCTTCAACACAGCTGAATCAAATTAATGGCTTGAAAAGGTAATTATTCATTTGATTCAGCTGTCTTGAAGCAGGGATGCATCTAAAATCTGTAGGACAGTAGATCTTGAGGACCAGGGTTGGAGACCACTGAATCTAATCTATTGTGATTACTGATCCGTTCATGGTTGAATGAAATCTGGCCAATAACTGTTGGGGAGGATGGAACAATGCTGATGTCCATCTGTCCCCTGTTAGTCCAGTTCTCACATTCATCTAACCTGACAGGGTCGGCAGGCCCATGAGATTTCTGGACTCATCTTTAAGCAGAGCAACTTGTGAAAAAGCTCTTTCTTTGATATAGGGAGGGGGAGGAGTTTAATTGCACCAAGCAATGAATCCCTAAAGCAGTTGTTTCCTCTAGCATCTTTAAAAAATTCCTCTTCCAACCAGAACGCATCAATCATCAGGTTTATCACACCAGATCCACCTGCTGCTAAAACTAGCATCATCTGTGGCTCCACAGCACTAGTTCTGGCAGATGACATCAGCTAATCAGTTATGGAGAAAGGTCAGGGAGGCTTTGCTATGAACCAGTAATGATGATGATTGGTGGACATGTGTTTTAATTGGTCAACTGAAAAACCGCTAATCTGACTCCAGACCACCCCAGAATATATTCACCTGGCCAAAGCTATTTTTACCTGCAGAATCAAAATGAAAACCACCTAATCTGGCAACACTGAGCGGAGATACCAAAGGAACTCAGGGGAACATATTCAAATGTACTTGTGTGACAGAGAAAAGTAGTAAAATGTTAGCCTAAGTAACGCGCCCTGGAGGGCTTTATATAAGAACACGGCTAAACACACAAAGACACCACAACAAAACAAACTAAAGCATTTAAGAGGTTTTAGAGAGGTAGTCTGTGCAGCACAGGAATTCTGTGCTAACGATAAGATCCCAGGGTATTTTCTAAAAAGCCTTTCCTGGAGCTGATCCCTGATTATCTGTCTACCTGCCACTTCTTTTCCCTTTCTAGGCAGAGCAGCAGCAGTATTATGAAGTCTCCCGGAACCCAGGAGAGGCTACGCTGTTGTCCAAACCAGCAAAGGAGCCCTACTTGGTGGAACAGATTTACTCACCATGCCCCTTCACCCTCACATCGAAGGCTCACACAAAGGATGGCTCCCTCTACACCGACCTGAAGCCTAGTCGGTCGTCACACAGCAAGAGCAGCCATCCAGCCCGGATCATCCAGGAATATAGATGTCATCCTGGAGAAAAGAGGAAACCAATTTTCAACCCACAGGTACTCAGTTCTCTCTAGGTTAATTCTATTCTTTTCAGTTTATTTCTATAGCTCCAGTTTACATCATTAGACTTAGACTTAGACTTCTTTATTTGTCATTTTGTATGCACAGGGTGCATACAGAACGAAATTGCGTTACATACAGCTTATGAACGTTGCATTGATATTTCAAATGGCACGAGTTATACAAAAAGTGCAG
>NW_015151059.1:513791-517262 GCF_000732505.1 Cyprinodon variegatus | reverse complement strand
CTATACCAGTTTTATAATATCAATTCGAAGAAAAAGAAAATTACACAACATAATAAAGTTCAAATCTTGAGTTTTATTTTTAGCTCAGATTTTTCCATTCAAAGTACTTCTCTCATATAAAAAAAAATATTTCCAGTGAAAAAGAACATTTGGAGACCAGTCAGTGTCTAATGCTCACTGTTAAATTCTTAGCAGTTCTTCTTGAGAAAGATTAACATGTCTGCTTTCTCAGGAGACAAACAAGCCCGCTCCTGGCTGATGGTGTCTCCAGCAGTAGAAAATGTATGCTCTGAGGGTGTCGATGATGCTTGCACACAGCGATACCTGGTTGCCAAGTTTGATAGCATTGGCATAGTGTCCCTCACATTCCACCACCAGGTCACTGCATTCACAGAAGTTAGGGTAGAGGGTGAACCTCTGTACCGCTGGATCTCCTCTTGAATCTTGTCTGTGTCGCTAGAACTGTTCTCTTGTCTCATTTCAACTGCCATGTCTTCATCAGCAAATAGCTCCTCAAGAGCAGAGAGCTTTGGCTTTTTCTGTAAACAAAAATAAAATAATAGATAGCAATTTAATTTTGTTATGTAACATTAAGTAATGTGGGGAAATGGGATGTCTTTGTATTGCTTTATTTTACCAGTGGTCCTACTGCAGCTCCACAGTCTTCATCAGAGGAGTTGTCATCACGGGGACCAGCTGTCCTCTCAACCTTCTGCTTCATCTGCTGGGCCTAGAAAATTACAACTTCATTCAGTGTTCAATAGATTATAATGGGAGTCATATAAACAGACCTACATTTGAAGTGGAATAAAAATTATCAATCAGAAAAAAAACAAACACCTGTTGTGAGGTTCTACTCATGAGCTCCTCTTGTATTCTGGTCCACACTTCTTCGCCTACTTTCATCTTGAATCTCGGGTCTAAGGCTGTGCCCTCCTCCAAGAACTGCCTGATTCTCTCATCCTGCAAGACAAAAGCAGAAATGTATATTAGTATGATATATATCATGATGTCTGAGTATAGTAAACCTAAAGAAAACAACAAAAATATGCAACATACTTGGTATCTTTTTGAGAGGTCCCCCCAGATCTTTTCCTTGATAGCTTGTGTGAAGGAGGAGTCCTCATCAGTAACTGCGAAGTGATGCTGGAGCTTTCCCAAAATGGGCAGAATCTGGCCCAAAGTTGGACTCCTTTCAGCAGAGATGCAAATGGTTGAAGTATATAGTATTTTCATAACTCTGACAAACTGTTCTGCTTTTCTAAAATCCTCATTAGAAAGTCTCTCCAGTCTGAAAGGAAATATACACATTGTTGTATTAGTTAGAGCAAAGCCCAGCACATTGGTTGGTTTGATAAAAGAATAAGGTAATCCCACAATCTATCCTCATCTACAATACCTGTCCTTCTCCATTGATTGTTTTAACCGAGGGTCCATGGAGGCTGCCTGGATAGCAGGAAACTGCTCCAGAAATCGCTCCACCATCAGGAACAGGCTGTTCCACCTGTTCTTCACATCTAAAATGACAGCATGTTCTGGAAAACCTAAAGAAAGATGGTGTGTGTGGTTTACAAACAGGTTGTGTATTTGCTGTAATAGTTCAATGATTGATTTAGCCATATCATTTTGAAACTAAGTTTAGTCCACTTTGATTTCTACTAACCAAGAAGACGCTGCTTCTCTTTTAATAGGTTTGTCCAAGCTGCACCGTTTTAACCACACCACCTCGGATTCTTCCTGCCCACTTTGAGATTACTGGTATAGTATACAGCTTTTGAGCAGCAATGTTTAGAGTATGAGCAAAACAGGCAATCTTTCTAATGTTCATTTTTTTCACTGCTACATCCATATTAGCTGCATTGTCTACAGTGATTGCAACAACTTTATCCTTTATATTGAATTCATCAAGAATATCCCCTATCTCCTCGGCTATTACATTCCCTGTCTGTGATGTGTAGACTGCCCTGGTATGCAGGATTTTCTCCTTCATGGCCCCCTCTCTCACAAAGTGGACTGAAACAGTCAAGTAATGGTCTTGTGCCAAACTGGTCCATCCATCCGCGGTCACAGCCACATCTCTGACGTCTTGCAATTCTTTCTTGACATTTTCCTTCTCTACTGCATACCATGCTGGTATGAGTGTATTTGACAGCATGTCTTTGCTGGGGGACTGGTATCTGTGGTTAAGGGCTGTTATCTCCCTAATTGACATATACAATACAATACACAAAACATCAACAATAACATGGCTGTGTAAATTTTGCTCAAAAAACATTATCTAGGCTAAGAGAGATAAAGGCTAAACTGGTCAAATATATAACCTAAAGCTTACTTACCTCCACCATAGAGCCTCCACAATAGAAAAAGGCAGCAAACCTTTAACAACAAAGTTTGTGACTGACCTGTGACACTGATGACTTGTTTTTCTTTTGGCATCTTTGCCTTTTCTGCAAGCGTGAATGGAATTATGCTGACTGGCTTTTTCCTCCTCACATCAGAGTCAGAGCTACTGTGAGGAGAATATAAAAATAACAGTGAAGATAAGGTTAGCTGTTTAACCAACCAACCAACAACAGTCTTTTTTGCATATATTGCATTTCGCACTGTTGGCATCAATTTTAATGAAGTGAAGCCACACTTTTGATCTAGGTGGCATTTTTAAGTGGTTCAACGAAGCTCGCAACCAGTTCAAAACAGATACACACGTGAACCCCGTCTGTCGGCGTAACCACGTATCTATTTTTACTGGGTGACGTAATCACGTTTAACGTTACAGCCAATCACCGAAACTTGGTACCGAAAGACGAGGCATGTTTCGATACTTGGTAGAACCGAAGCATTTCGGTCAGTACCATAAAAGAACCGATGTTCGCTACCCAGCCCTACTCCCCAGCCACTTAGGCCAGCTCCTCCGGGGGAATCCCAAGGTTCTCCCAGGCCAGCCGAGAAACATAGTCCCTCCAGCGTGTCCTGGGTCTCCCCCTGGGCCTCCTCCCTGGTGGGACGTGCCTGGAACACCTCACCAGGGAGATGTCCGGGAGGTATCCTAATCAGATGCCCGAGCCACCTCAACTGGCTCCTCTCGATGTGGAGGAGCAGCGGCTCTACTCTGAGTCCCCCCCCGGATGACCAAGCTCCTCACCCTATCTCTAACGAAGATCCCGGACACACTACGGAGAAAACTTTTCGCACGCTTCACAGCAGACGCCACACCAATCCGCTTATTGATCTCCCGCTCCATCTTCCCCTCATTCGTGAACAAGACCCCAAGATACTTAAAGGAATAGTACACCCAAAACATGATTAGCCTTCATTTTCTACTCACCCCCATGCTGAACAACACTCTGGAGTACGTTTTTGATATCTCAAAGCGCACCTGCGCGATCACGACGCTACGGAAGCCGGCAGACCAAACCAGCGCATTCAGCTCGGCAAAGAACTCATGCTCTTCCTCAACACTGAAGTCCTCAG
>NW_015151059.1:510108-512555 GCF_000732505.1 Cyprinodon variegatus | reverse complement strand
AACACACCCTCCGTTCCCCTTTTTTAAATAGAGGGACCACCACCCCAGTCTGCCAATCCAGAGGAACTGCCCCTGATGTCCATGCGATGTTGCAGAGCCGCGTTAACCAAAACAGCCTCACAGCATCCAGAGTCCTAAGGTACCAGGGCAAATCTCATCCAACCCTTGAGCCTTGCCACCGAGGAGCTTTTTAACCACCTCAGTGACTTCAGCAACAGAGATGGGAGGACCAAAGCCGAAGCCCCCAGGCTCTGCTTCCTCAATGGAAGACATGTTGGTGGGATTAAGGAGGTCTTTGAAGTACTTCACCCACTGACATACAACGTCCCGAGTCGAGGTCAGCAGCACACCACCCCCACTATAAATGGTGTTTGTACTGCACTGCTTCCCCCTCCTGAGACGCCAGATCATGGACCAGAATCGCTTCGAAGCCATACGGAAGTCTTTCTCCATGGCCTCTCCGAACCTTTCCCACGTCCAAGTTTTTGCCTCTGCAACCAGCCGAGTCACCTGCCACTTTGACTGCCGGAACATATCAGCTGCTTCTGGAGTCCCGCAGGTCAATAAAGCCCAATAGGACTCCTCATTCAGCTTGACAGCTTACCTCACTGCTGGTGTCCACCAGCGTGTTCGAGGGTTGCCGCCGCGACATGCATCAACACCCTTGCAGCCACAGCTCCGACTAGCCGCCTCAACAATAGAGGCACGGCACATGGTCCACTCAGACTCAATGTCCCCCACTTCCCTCGGAACATGTTCAAAGCTCTGCCGGAGATGGGTGTTAAAGCTCTTTCTCACAGGGGAATCTGCCAGATGTTCCCAGAAAACCCTCACAATACGTTTGGGCCTAACAGGTCTGACCGGTGTCCTCCCCCACCATCGGAGCCAACTCACCACCAGGTAGTGGTCGGTGGAGAGCTCCGCCCCTCTCTTCACCCGAGTGTCCACTGCGGCCGCAGATCAGATGAAAGAACAACAAAGTCGATAATTGAACTACGGCCTAGGGTGTCCTGGTGTCAAGAGCACATATCGACACTCTTATGCTTGAACATGGTGTTCGTTATGGACAATCCATGACGATCACAGAAGTCCAACAACAGAACACCACTCCAGTTTAGGTCAGGTGGGCCATTCCTCCAACCACGCCTTCCCAGATCTCACTGCCATTGCCCACATGAGCAGTGAAGTCCCCCAGAAGAACAAGGGAGTCCCCAGGAGGGGCACTCTCCAGTAGCCCCTCTAAAGACTCCAAAAAGGGTGGGTAATCTGAACTGCTGTTTGGCGCATAAGCACAAACAACAGTCAGAACCCGTCCCCCCACACGTATGTGGAGGGAGGCAACCCTCTCCTTCACCGGGGTGAACCCCAACGCACAGGCATCAAGATGAGGGGCAACAGAAATGCCCACTTCTGCTCGGCGCCTCTCACCAGGGGCAACTCCAGAGTGGAAGAATGTCCAGCCCCTCTCAAGGAGACTGGTTCCAGAGCCAGAGCAATGCGTCGAGATAAGTCTAACTATCTCTAGTTGGAACCTTTCAAGCTCGTGCACCAACTCAAGAGTCAGTCCCAAGAGCCAGCTTCTTCAGCCAAGGGTCAGAATGCCAAGGTCCTTGCTCTCAACTGCCACCCATGAAACAATGCACCCGACCCCTTTTGCCCCTCCTACAGGTGGTGAGCCAATTGGAGGGAGGACCCATGTTTCCTCTTCGGGTTGTGCCCGGCCAGGCTCCATGGGTAAAAGCCCGGCCACCAGGGGCTCACCAGCATGCCCCACCTCTAGGCCTGGCTCCAGAGTGGGGCCCCAGTGACCCACGTCCAGGCGAGGGAACACTATGTCCGTTTGCATTATTCATTATAGGGGTTTTTGGGCTGCTCTTTGTCTGGCCCCTCACCTAGGACCTGTCTGACCCAAGGCAGACAGGGTCACCAGTTTTCTATCTAAGGAAAACCAGTTGATTGCATCAACTTTTTACTCTTCAGCAATCCCTCACACTAACAATGCTTGTAGCAAGAGTGGAGAGGAAAAACTCCCTTTGAACAGGAAGAAACCTCCAGCAGAACCAGACTCAGTGTGAGCGGCCATCTGCTGAGGCCGACTGGAGTTCAAGGAGACAGAAGCAGACATAGTGAAAGAAGCATAGATACAAAAGGCAACTGTCAACCAGCTCCACAGGCGGCCCCGTCCAGGAAACACACATCCGGGAAGATGAGCTCCAAGCCAGCTCCCAGGACTACACTGAAAAACAGGCCAAGCTCCAACATCTAGAAACAAAGGTGTTGATGGCAGCAGCACAGCTGTGACTCCAGGGTGGAGTCACACCCAAACAGGAACAGACCAGATGAAGCTACTATGAAAAAAAGCAGAGGGAGCAGAACGTTAGAGATTGAACTAACAGATTCTGCAGAGTGGGAGAATAGAGATAGAATGAAGCAGAATGATGAAATAG
>NW_015151059.1:495862-507888 GCF_000732505.1 Cyprinodon variegatus | reverse complement strand
CGCCATAGACCTCCATTATTTGAATGTCAGCAGACAGCAAGAAGCCTCCCAGATCTCCAGATGCATTTGAGATATCAAAAAAGTACTCCAGAGTTTTGTTCAGCATGGGGGTGAGTAGAAAATGAAGGCTAATCATGTTTTGGGTGTACTATTCCTTTAAACAGGTAAATCTTGTCTTAAAAAAAAGTCAAACTGATTTGTCAAGTTTGGGAAGATGCAGTTCAGTTCACTGTCTGCACTGCAAAAACCAAATAGAAACAAGCTAAAGTTTCTTAAACTAACTGTATTTATCCTTAATCTGAGCAGGTAAATAAGATGATCCACCAACGGAAGGAGTGCTTTTACTCTTTAAATAAGATAATTAGATATTAACTTGAAATAAGAAGACAATACAATGATTTGTTTTTCTTGTACTTTGGGTTTTTTCTCTAAATCTGCATTATTTGCTGCAAACCTGGCTAATGTCCTTTGCTTCTTTCAGCAGAGCATGGACGCCCTAAACCCCAACGACCTGGAGTACTGGATGGAAGACATCCACCCTGCAGGATATGACGCGCTGCTACGAAGGAAGGAGGCAGAGTTTAGGAGGGCTAAGGTCTGTAAAATTGGAGCTCTGATTGCAGCTGCAACCTGCACAGTCATCCTGGTGGTTGTTGTTCCCATTTGCACCATGAAATCCTGAGTAGATTGGCTCCTGCATTTTCAGACCTTCCCTCTATCAGGAACATTTAGCACCTGTCAGACCTGCTGAACTGTTCATTTTTTTGGTGCAGTACTAACTTACTCCAGTGACTATATTGAAACATGACAAAAGACAATGTATATCTTCAGCAAGTATGTTCTATGTACTGTATTTCTATCTAAATAATATTTAAGCCTCCTATAATAAAGTGATAGAATCTATGTAAAAGATTCAGTTGAATTTATAGGTTTAAACAAAGTTTGATTAGAAAGGAGAAATTTAATATCTCACCTAAAATGATCAAGAAAATAAATGATTCTAGATGATATAATTCATGAAACAGCTTTAATAAGAAGTTTAAAATGTGTCTTTTAATGCTGGCATGACGAGCCTGAAATGGTTGAATGTAATATTTAAAAGCTGAACTGGGCGTTTTTTTTCCAACACTTTTTTTTTATCACATCCTTATGTCCAACAGGCCTGACTGCTCCCTTCAGTCAGATCTGCTGCCTTTCATCTGTGCTCATAAGCCTCCTTTATATTTTGGTTTACTTTTTTTTTTTTCTTGTTGCACGTAAAATTTGTATACAATTTATTTATTCAATAAATTATTTAAATTAAATACACAGCCATTTGGGTTGAAATGTGTGATTGTTTAACTTACTTCCACCTTTTCATCCTGGAAAGAGGAAAGTTTCTCAGAAAGTTATGGAGCTGGAGAGACTAAACAGAAACAACAACAAAAAACTGCAATCTTTCATAAAACGTGTAAAGTCTAAGTCAGGGTCATTAAAGTTCCTGTAGAAACGTTTCTATAGGCTCCCAACATCATTGAACAGCTGTTTTTAAAAGATAAACCTTTTCTAATCAACATCAGTTAAAGCTCATAAATCCCCAGGAAATGATGTGAACAGTTTCCATCAGTAAATTCACCAAAACAGTGAAAATATTTCACTATTATGTTTGTTAAACAGCCTACAAGTACAGTGGGGGAAATAAGTATTTGACCCCTTGCTGATTTTGCGGGTTTGCCCACTTCCAAAGAATGCAACAATCTACAATTTTAATCATATGTACATCCTAACAGTGAGACAGAATCCAAAAGAAAATTCCAGAAAATCACATCATATGAATTTATTAAAATTGATAACCATCTGATGAGGAAAAACAAGTATTTGACGCCTGGACAAACAGCATGTTAATATTTTGTAGAAAAGCCATTATTGTCCAGCACAGATGTCAAACGGTTTTTATAGTTGGTGACAAGGTTTGTGCACATTTCAGCAGGGATATTGGCCCACTCCTCCCTGCAGACAGCCTCCAAATCATTCAGGTTCCCAGGTTGTCGCCTGGCAACTCGAATTTTAAGCTCCCTCCAAAGATTTTCAATCGGATTCAGGTCTGGAGACTGGCTAGGCCACTCCAGAACCTTGATGTGCTTCTTCTTCAGCCACTCTTTTGTTGCTTTGGCGGTGTGCTCCACCCATCTTCAGCTCTCTCTATGAGGGAAGGAGATGTTGGTCCAGAATTCCACCATACTTGGCCCCGTCCATCCTCCCCTCAATACCATGGAGTTGTCCCGCCCCCTTGGCTGAAAAGCACCCCCCAAAGCATGATGTTGCAACCACCATGCTTGACGGTGGGGATGGTGTTCTTTGGGTTGTACTCAGTGTTCTGTGCCCTCCAAACACGACGAGTTGAGTTGAGGCCAATAAGTTCTATTTTGGTCTCATCTGACCACATCACCTTCTTCCAGGCCTCTTCTGAGTCGTCCAGGTGGTGAATGGCGAACTTCATGCAGGCCTGTACATGTTTCTTCTTCAGCAGGGGGACCTTGCGTGCGCTGCAGGATTTCAATCCATGACGGCGTAGTGTGTTACCAACCGTTTCTTTTGAAACTGTGGTATCAGCCGCCTTCAGTTGATTCATCAGTTCCCCCCTTGTGGTTTTGGGATGTTTCCTCACCGTTGGCATGATCAGGGACACCCCACCAGGCCAGATCTTGTGTGGAGGCCCAGACCGAGGGAGGTTGGCGGTGGTGCGGTGCTTCTTCCATTTCCTGATAACTGCCCCCAAGTTGATCTTTTCTCTCCAAGTTGCTTCCCAATTCTCTTGTAGCCCATCCCAGCCTTGTGCAGATTAACAATCTTGTCCCTGATGTCCGCAGAAAGCTCTTTGGTCTTGCCCATGGTGGTGATGTTGGATGCTGGTTGTTTGGGTGTTGACAGGTGTATTTTATACAGGTAACCAGGTGAGGCAGGTGTATTTGATGTAGATAATTGCTTGGGATTGGGGCTGTGTCTGAAAGAAAGACTAACTGGCTTGTATAGGAGCCAGAATACATGCTGTTTGTCCAGGGGGTCAAATACTTGTTTTTTCTCATCAGATGGTTATTAATTTTTATAAATTTATATAATGTGATTTTCTGGAATTTTCTTTGGGATTCTGTCTCTCACTGTTAGAATGTACATATGATTAAAGTTATGGATTGTTGCATTCTTTCTAAGTGGGCAAACCTGCAAAATCAGCAAGGGGTCAAATACTTATTTCCCCCACTGTAACTACTGACTAAAAATTCATTATTATTTGCTTTCTTTTTATTTTACAGCGGATTAAATAAGTATTGACCACACCACCATTTGCCTCAATAAACCTATTTCTAGAGGGGTTACTGACATTTTCACCAGTTGTTGGTAACAATCCATGTAACTCATACAAAGGAATCAAACCATAGATGTGTAGAAATGAGGTTCTGTGTAATAATGTGGAATGGCACGGGGAGAGGGGGAGTATTGAACGAGTGAAGGAAGGCATGGAAAGCCCATATCTCTCAGAAGTTTAAAGCAATCAGAGCAAAGAAATATCAGCTGTTTCCGTCCCAAATGATCTCTGGTATCAAACAAGAAACATCTGATGATGGCTTAAAGCAGGCATCCCCAAACCCGGTCCTCAAGGCCCCCTGTCCTGCAGGTTTTAGAGGTTTCTCTTCTTCAGCACAGCTGGTTATAATGATTGCAGTAGACCAAAAGCCTGTTAATCAGCTTTCAATTAAAATCAGCTGTGCTGGAGCAAGGAAACCTCTAAAACCTGCAGGACAGGGGGCCATGAGGACCGAGTTTGGGGATCCCTGGCTTAAAGTAAAGAGTTTTCTCATCATAATGATGGCTTCAGGATTTCAGAATCCTGCAGTGGAAAGAACCTAAAACCGAGAGGTGCTCCTCGCATGATTCCTGACAGACGAGTGAAGGGAATGATCAGAAGCGATGTCTCAGAGCCAAAGACCACTGGTGGCTTCAGATAGACCTGCGATCAGCAGGAACAAATGTTCCAACGAAAACCATCAGTAAAGCATTCATTCTCCACCTTTAAGCTAAAATGTGCTTAATAACCTCCGTTTGAAAAGCTTTTTCCTTATGATGTCATAAGAGGGCTGTAGCACACCATCTGTTAAGGTCTGTCTTCCTAATGTATTATTTCTGCAAGCCACTATCTTTACAAACGCTGACTGGTTGTCATGGTTACGGGCTGTGGAGGAGGATGGGCAGCTCATCCAGAGGCTGAATCAGGAGGTTGTTGTTAAATCTGAGAGGAATTTTCCTGAAAAAAACGACGCAAACATGCTCTGGGGGTCAGATTAATGTTTTTATTTTCAAATGTAGCATAATATGGGAGCTTTAAAGGCTTCTGTTCCAGCAGCTTCTAAAGGTCACTGCCTTCTAACAAACAGAAAGCTTTATGTTTTATTAAAACAAATTGACCGAGAGACAGCGTTCATATTCCACATCTGAATGGGCCATGAATGAATCATTTCCTGATCTTTCATGAACTTTAATTAGTAGGTCAGACTGTAAAATGACATCAGATTAATTACAGCTGGAAGGTCATCCATGAGATATCAAATTAATGGTCAAAATGATTTGTAAGACCTATGGGTGGATTGAGCCTGAATCTTAGACGGAATGATCAACATGAAGGGTAGAGTAGCTACTGGTGCTCATAGAGGACCTCATCTATGAAGACATCATTAGAGTCAACAGGGATGTTTTGACAGAGCTGCTCTTTGAAGGCCAGGGCGATGGTGTAAGGTCTTCCTTTAGGGTGTTCACTGCAGCGTCTCAGATAGGTGTCATAGAAGCCCTTTCCACGTCCAAGACGTCCCCCAGAGACGTCAAATCCCAGGCCAGGCATCAACATCAGATCCAGACCTCCTGTAAAGGCATTTAGGACAGAAACATTTTAACTGTTAAACACCTTAGAATGTTAAACACTTCCCTAGAATCCAAGGGACCGAGCAGAAAAGACTCAAGGGGACCCCAAAGTGCCAAAAAGGTGTCTGATCTGTGATTGAGATCGTGGGTCAGCGTTTCCAAAGGAAGGATAACATATCTGTGTGAGCCACATATTTACTGTGGGAGCAGTAGGAGAGGTTCATTGTAACAAAATACATTTATTTGCAAGAAATTGAAGATAAAACACGGGAGACAAAAAGAAGCAAACCCCCAGAACCTTTTCAATCACCAAATGAACGTCCCTCCAACAGGTCCTTAATAAATCACATGACCAGAATAGATGGAAAAAAGTACCTCTATGCCTCAAACATTTGCAACACAGATTGGAACGGTCCGGGTACATTCTCTGAAGACGAACAGGGGTATAGTAGGACCTATAGAAAAGTTTAAAATTCTGTTCTTGTATAGAAATACAAGTGCATTGAGGAAAGGTTCCATCGCAGATCTTAAGCCAATCAGAGGGACTGAATTGCATCTCCAGATCATGCCCCCACAGCCGCTTGACAAAGTCAAAGCCTGATGGTACAGGGCTGAGTAAGAGTGCATAGAATTTAGAAATCAGACCCTTTGGAGAGTTGGTTGAAACCAGAACATTTTCTAAGTCCGTTAGTTCCCAACGGAATGCATTAGACTGAAATGAAACGTTGTCCCAAGGTTTGGAGAACCAGCCAACAGCAACGGAAACTGAAGAGATTCTGATTGTCTGTGGATCACAGGCCGAGTCCCGGGAACATCTAAAGGCTTCAGAACTTCAAACTGAACATGTCCACACTCAACACCTTATCGTCCCTTTTAGTCAAACAGCTTTTTCAATGGTCGACTCCTGCAGTTTGGTCACCTAGCAACCAGCTAGCTCCACTCCAACTTAAAATCTCCCAGAATTGGTACATCCACAGTAGTTCTGAACCAAAGTTGGGCAACATGCAACAATTTTCCAACCGATACTCGTCAGTCCATCAAATGTAGATGAATGGTATATTCATACAGACAAAGACATGCTCCCCCCAAAGCGTGTCTCCTGCACTGCTGCAGAATCCACAGGCTATGAAGCTCCAAACTCAGCTGAGGTTCATCCTGTTTCTACTGACATTGCTTCTAAGGTTTCTATGGATTCACTGTGGCAAACACAGCTGATTGGACCTGATAAAGAAAAGCTTACACTCGTTGACACCGCCATTTTCCTGAAGTTCTTGTGATCTGGCTGCTCCTGGACTCCCCAAACCAGCAGTGTTTAGGTACTATCTGATGGACCCAGGGAGCTGGTGGTCTTGCTCGTCATTTCAAAGTAAATACCGAACTCAGATCTGCCCACTGTGCAATCAGTGGCCAGATCTGAGTGCAAAACTGCCCAATCTTTGAGCGCACCTTCCGAGCCATGAGTGTTTTCAACAAAATCTCAGACAACAAAGGAAAAAAGTCGCCAGATTTGGGAATAGTTGCTGTTTGAAAAAAAAAAAGTGATAAAAATAGGTGTAAAAATTCCCTAAATCTCAAGCTTAAGTCATGCAGTCAGCGTGAGAGGATCAGAGAGGATCATGGGGGCTCCTCTTCCCTCCATTAAAGACATTTCATCCCAGCGCTGCATGTCCTGATCCCGTGACATCATCAATGACCCCTCACCCCCCCACCATGGACTGTTCTCCCTGCTGCCCTCTGGGAAGAGGCTTAGACTGATTTTATTTGTCATTTTGTTTACACAAGTGTAAAAACAAAAATAAATTTTGTTTAGAACAGCTCTCTGGAAAATGTATCTTTTTTAAAAGTGCAGCCTTGAATTATAGTATACTGACTGTAAATTTACAGTTCTAATTTTTTTTTATATATATATATATATATATATATATATATATATATATATATAATGATAAAATATAATAAATACAATAACCCATTTTACAAAATATTCAGCAGTCAGATGGCGGTGGGGAAGAAGCTGTTGCAGAACCTGCTGGTCCTGAAAGAAAACTCTAAATCACAGACTCTGCATCACACTGATGACACCAAACCAAAATACTGCAGATTTGCTCCATATATATTAATGCTCTGAACTTCCAGATCAATGTGTTTTTTTCCACCATGGTTTTTCTCCCACACTGTTTACATCTGATCACTGCTGCACTTTATGGATGGAAATGTCATGAAAGCTGCACAAAAGGAATTTTGGCTTTATATTCACTCAAAATGACAATAAAAGTTGTCTAAGAGGGTTGATGGCGACTGTCCTCCGGCAGTCCAAGCCTATAGCAGCATCACGTTCACCTGGGTTTTGTGAAATGTCAGTTTGTTTAGGACTTTGTTAAAGTGTATTGATTTTGTATTGCTGATTTGCACCTCAGGGCCGCTGTCAAAAGGCCTTTAGGTTTAGTCAAAAACTATAAACTAATGAGTAAAATGTTAGAAATCAATTGGCAAATCTGAGCTAGAAATGTTAATTGAGGTTAATTATAAATCTTAACTCTCCTCCATAAGCACATCTAGATCCAGGAGAGACAGAGTCTGGAATATTACATAATATCTCTATACCAGGGGTCGGCAACCTTTAACACCGAAAGAGCCATTTGATCCGGTTTCAACGGAAAACACTGGGAGCCGCAAATACTTTATGACATCTAAAATGAATTTATTTATGAACGCATTCATTAAATAGAAAGAAAAAATATTTTTAAAAAACAACAACAGCTTCCCTTTTATGCTTCGGGGTTCACCCCAGCCATACAGAACACTTATTAGTGCTTTGACTACCCTTTGAAGATGGGCTATCATCTTATCTAAAATGAAGATAACACTGTATATATTGCTTTTTCTTACCTTTACACTTTGTATAAACAACTAAAGTGTGTTGCTTATGAAATCCACTAAGTGCTACAGAAAAAATTACATTTTATCTAATGAACACATTTTAAACATTTTGAATTCTCGAAAAAAATAATACAATGTCTGAATGTCTCTTTCAAATAAATTAAAAAGCTGAACTTAAATGATCCATGTAGCAAACAAAAGCAAAAAAAATGGCGTGAGCCGTCATCCTTATATCGCCTTTGGGCTTTCAGAGCAGGTTGCGGAGCCTTGACCTGAATTTCAAATATAACTGTGTCACTAAACAATGAAAAATAAATATTTGCAAAATATCCCCATAAATATGTATTTAACCTGGTTAATGGGACTTCTGCTCCTGAACCTCTGTGCACAGGGTCTGCAAATCGGGGCTAAACGAAGTCACTCTCATCTTTACGCAGGACTGTAAGCTGTCATCTGTGAGGCGTTAGCGGTGTTTGTTTTTAATGTAGTCCATGGATCACAATAATCTTCCAATTTAGGACTAAAATATTAAAGAACTAACACAAATAAAATACACTTAAATTAAATACTTCGCTTTTTTTAGTAATTTATTTTCTCAAGCCACTCAGAGCCGCAGTATAAGGATGAAAGAGCCGGATGTGGCTCCGGAGCCGTGGGTTGCCGACCCCTGCTCTATACTATAGGTCAGAGGTCATGGATTAGCGGACCACGGTCTGGATGCGGACCCATGTGCTGGCTAATCCAGACCCAACCTGATTTAAAACATTTATAGATTACTGCATGTTGTCCGACGACACTGTCTAACCTCGAAATCCCACATTCTCCATCTTCGCTCCGCCCCGCCTGCGCAAAGCAAAGCCTACAGACTCCGCTGTTCCTCCCATCTTGCTGCACTCTGACTTAACCTCGGGACATGAGGAGAACATGCGCCATATTATCATTAAATTTGTAGGAGCAAAACATGCAGAAATGAATGCTTAATTTAATGACATATTAAAACAATCCCCATCAGCGTCCAGCATATTTTCGGTTTCTGCTCGAATATTTTGGTTTAGTTGTGGATTTTTGAAACAGGGATAAATAGGATCATCCATGGTTTGGATGAACTTTGTTCTCTGCTTCCAAATGCAACATCTCTTCACCCAGGCCTCAGAGGAGAAGTTTCTTTTCAAGTTATGAGAGGCTTTCTTGGGCGTTCTGACTGGATTTGATTAAACTTTTAAGCCTCTTAGTATAAAATAAATATTTTGAGAAATCTGCTTCCTGGTCTGTTGAAGTTCTAATGGTTTGCATCCAATCATTTAAACGAACAATCCTAGTTTTTGATATGTGCTTGAGAATGGCTCAGTCTCCATTCAAACCCAGGTTTAAAGCCTTGCAGGGCAGCCTAAAGCCCACTGCCAACATTAAGACAGAAAAAAGAAAGAAAATAACAAACCATCAGTTCAGGGGTTTGAGAAAATATGGGAATCAGGAAATTGTCTATAAACCAAACTGATCGATTGTTTTTATAAACTTATAAAAACACTTTAGATTTTAAAATGGAAAAATGTTCTATTTTATTTATATAAAAAATTGATGTATAACATGGATGCATAAACACCTCATTTTATTTCAGTGCTAAATTCTGTTTAAATAACAGATTATAATACAAAATGTCTCCACACCTTTACTGTTGATTTTCATAATTCGACTCTCGCTGGTTTTTATGGGTGACCCCTGCTGGAGGGCATTAACCAAAACATTGACCTGCTTAGATCAGGCTGAGTAACTCACTTCAGGGGCAACTGGATTATTTCCCCCAGCAGAAGCTGGGTTAGACTTACATGATGGAAACAAGACCGTCGATGCAGCAAGAAGTATTGTAAGTCATTTTTTGCTGACATATAATCACATCAGTTATTAAAATATTTCATGGTTAAACATTGAAGGCGACCTTGATTTAATGGACCTTCTGACCTGAAGACAATGCCTCCTCTCGGCTGGTGCAATCCTCTGCTGGCTGCCTGATGTTCCAGGATGTCAGAGGCAGAGTTTCCAGGTCCTGCAGACTGCTGAGCTTCAGCATGTCCATATGTGAGTTATTCTGCTGATATCTGGGTATGAAGCAACTTTTACCCTCTTTGAACATGTCTTTGAGGATTTCTTCAGTCCGCACCTCATCATCCATACTGAGAAACACTGCGATACGCTGAGAAGAGATATACTTTGGGTGTTTGAACAGCTGGAAGAAGATGGACACGAATCAGCAGGAAAAACAACAACTTTACAGCAAACAGTTGAGTTCATCGCTTTATATGCTGACAATGACACTTCTAATGAAACAATCATTTGATTTAACCAAATAAGGCAAGGTGTAAAATTTTTAAAAGAAATTATTACTTAGCCTTCTGAAAAATAAAAGCTGGATTTACAGTAAACAATTAGTTTTTTAGTCTTTTCAAACATGAATTAACATGTGGCAGGTTAACCAAGCCTGTTTAATGCAGCTGCAGCAGAAACAGCTGAAAGCTTCAGAGCTCTGCCCTGTCCAATATGGCGGCGCTGCAGTGGCATGTAGGGCCAGTCCTGACTAGCATCGGTGCAGAGCAGCTCCTCACCATGCCTGAGAGCAGCAGGGACTGCCGCTGCTTCTCCGCCGCGCTGAGCGCAGCGAGCCGCCGCTTCAGCTCCTTCCTCAGGGCCTGTTTGGAGGCTCTCAGCGCCGCCATGCTGCCTGCGCTCAGGGAGCGACCTGCGTGGCCGAACGGCCAGGAGCTAAATATTAACAAGCGCATGATCGCCTGACAGGGCAGGAGTTCAACGACATGACGTCCAACTGAGCGGAACTAATGTTCGAGGGCCAGTGTTTCCTCCGGCACTAGTTTGCCGTTACACATGCTGCCAAATTCCAGCGAACCTGCGCTGAATGTGGGCTGAAATGTTGACATGCTTTTTTTTTGTTTGTTTTGTTTTTTTTTTTGTGACCTTTTTATATATATTTCATTTTCATAAATCCAAAAAACTCTTTCAGAAAAGCAGAAACGTACAACTGAACATATGCCATCCATAACAGTTTTCTTTCAGAAAAACAAAAACAATATAAAAGAATGAGAAAGAAAATTAAATTAAAAATTAACTAAAGTACATTGCTATCAAGTCTGAAAACTTTAAGGCCTTGTTGTTCTCCAGTAACTTAATCGAGGCATGAAAACTTTTATTATCATTTTGGAATGCTTGAAAATTTGGAGAAACTTTAAAGAATCTGCACTTGTGGATAAAGAATTTTCCCATAATGAAAATAATATTACATAAAAATTCTACATTTTTATCATGACAAGTAATAACAAATTTAACTCCTTTATATTCAAAATTAGGAATCACATTTTTCGTTGATAACCAATCATAAATCTTCTCCCATAAAGACTTAACCACACAATTGTAAAAAATATGTTCTTGTGTTTCCAGATCTTTCTGACAAAAGTTACATACATTAACATTTGATTTAAATCTTAAACTTAAGAGCTCTGCACAGGGATATATATGATTTATAGTTTGAAAATGAACTTCTTTCATCTTTGGTAATATAGGAAATGAGAAAAATCTGGTTCTAACCTTAAGAACTTCCATCTCTGAAAACACGTTTAAAAATAAGTTCCTTTTAACTGGGAGAGGAAAAATTGTATTGTTTATGTTCTCTTATCATTTTGTTATTAAATTTGAGATCCGTAGAATCGTAATTATCTATAAGAATGGTGAGAAAGATCGGTTTTACATCAGAATATTGAACCATTCCTTTGACCAAATTAATCATGGTTGCCAGAATTGCCCTAATAAAAGATAGAAATTGCTTCCATGGACAATCTAAATTATATTTTACTTTTAAATACTGTATAATCCAGAATATCACCCTTTGTGTCCATAAGATGTACAAGGGCCCAGATACCTTTTCCCTCCTATTCTCTGTAGTATAGAGATTTTCTCCAAATAATCTTATGTGGCGTAAAATTGTGCTTTTATAACATTTTCCAATACTTTAGAACTTGTGTGTGGTATTCTGATAATTTAATCCGTAATTTTTACAGGATCAAAGTTACATCTTAAGAGAAATTTTATTCCTCCAATTTTTTTAAAAAGTTGTGAAGGGAAATTAAACCATAAACTTGTTTTATTTTTAATAAAATTCTACAGCCATTTTAATTTTATTACAGCATCCATTACTTCAAAATCAATAACATTTATTCCTCCTTTTTCTACTGACTTTACTATGTCGTTCT
>NW_015151059.1:490657-495080 GCF_000732505.1 Cyprinodon variegatus | reverse complement strand
TTTTGCTTTGATTAAAGCAAAAAATAAGTGGATTGATTGTTTTGAATTGCTAAGATTTCACATTTTTCCATGTTCGATTTTAAGCCTGAAGCTTTTGAAAGGAAAGAAACAGCTTCTAAAGCCTCAGGGATTTGCTCCACATTCTGTATCGTCTGCTAACTTGTTTGCTTGCTGTTATTTTTAATGTCTAATGCTAATAGTTCTGTTCCTATTATCAAAGCAGTGGGCTAATTGGGTCTTTTTGTCGAATCCCTCTTTTTACATCAAATCTCATGGTAGTTCCTGACTGAAGCAATAATATGTTTTTATATAATGTAGAAACAATGTTTTTAATTTTTTTTCCAAAGCCAAATTGTTGTAATGACTGTTTTTTGAAAGTGTTCTATTTTATCAAATGCTTTAAGGAAATCTAAGAACAAAATGATTCATTCATCTTCTATAAATTGTTTGTAAGTCATCAGATCTAAAACTAGACGGATGTTATTGTGTATTAATCTACCTTGTTGGAAGCCAGATTGAGTTTCACTGATTATTGTGTTTATTCCACTTTTAAGTCTGTTAGCGAGGACATGTGTAAGAATATTCTGATCTATATTTAATAAAGTAATTGGTCTTAGGTTTGGGATGATTGTTTTGTCTTTGTTTGCTTTAGGTATTAGTATAATCAAACCTTGTTTTATTGTAGTTAATAATGTGTTGTTTTGAATGCATTCATTCAGTTCATCATAAAGCAATTCTCTAATATCAAACCAAAAGAACTGATCAAAGTTAGTAGTTAAACCATCTTGCCCTGGTGATTTACCCAAAGCCATTTTCTTTACTGCTGCATCCAGCTCCTCTATTTTCAAATCAGTATCTCAAGTCTTTTAAAAATCCCAGATTATCTGTTTAATAAATGGTTTGACTGATTTAAAGAAGTTGTCAGAATGAGTTACTGAAAATCCTGAAGAGTGTGATTTATTTATTTGATGTTGTTACAGATCTATTTCCAATATTTAGAATCATAATTGTATTTTTCTTTTGTCTGTTTTTTTACTAATCCACTAAAATATGAACTATTTTTTTCCCCTTCTTCAATCCATTTGGCTTTTGATTGAATAAATGCACCACGCGCTGTTTTGATAGAATTCCTCCCATTTTGATTGTAATTCGATGAATTTCTTTTTTCCGTTTGTATTGATAAAGAGTTTTTACAACATTTATTAATATCTTTGCCCAATTTTCTTTCCTGTTCTTTTTGTTTCTTACTTTTTTCTTTACCATAATTATTATTATATTAAAAAAATTCCCATTTATTTCCTTTGCTGGTGATTTCTCTATTTGTTTTAACGTCAGATAAAATCTTTTTAACCATATTACAGTACTGATCGTCTTTTAATAAATTTGCAATAAATTTCCAATATGTTTGTCTGCATGTAAAATCCTTTTTAGATGTTAGAGTGATACTGACAGCTAAATGGTTGGTTGCTGGAGCAGCAGAAATGCTAGTCTGTGAGGTATAGTTTAACATTTTCTGAGTTACCAACCAGAAATCAATTCTAGACATGCAAGAGCTGGTAGGCTTAAACCATGAAAACAGTTTTAGCGTCTGTTAAACTGTCTCCAAATATCAATAAGAAAGTTGCTTTTGCAAAATCTTCTAATTGTTTGATTAAATTTATGGTTGAGATATTTTGTAGGGAATCTATCATACCATTCATCAGGAGCACAATTGAAATCTCCTATCAAAATACAATCCGTTGGATATTTTAATTTAAACTCTTTAATAACCTCAGAAATTCTTTCTAATAACAGTTTGTTTTTACCCACTCCACCATATCCATAAACATTTACTAGAACAAAGGCAAGACCATCAATATTCAATACCACAGCAATTCAGTGACCTTCTGAGTCTTTAACGTCCAACACATTTCCTGGGCAGTTGTTCATGCAAATGGCCTCTCCAGCAGATTTGTTAGTTCCATGGCTGAATAAGATTGTGTCCCCCCCCCCCCCCCCATTGATTCCTCCATAAACATGTGTCTTCTTCACTGGAATGAGTGTCTTGCAAAAAAAGAACACATTGTGCCTTTAGTCCCTTGCAGAATAAAAAGATTATTTTCTTTTGGTGCTGTCCTTGAGTCCCTTTGTGTTTACATGCTGACAACATGTCACGGACTAAAACTGGTAGTTGGTTCCACAGGAGAGGAGCCTGATAACTAAAAGATCTGCCTCCCATTCTACTTCTTCATTAAGTTTTTATTTACTTTAGTTATTTGGTTTTCTCCATGTCAGGTAATTCCTTCATTCCACTCCTACCCAGCAAGGTAAACTAGTGTGAATAATGTTTGATTACCAGCACCAGCTGCTGTTATTCTTTGTTTGAAGCAGGTTTTTATTCTATCCAGTGAAGTGTGCGTTAAACTCAGCTTTTATAATCTCCCTTTGTTTACTTGTTAATCTCCACCTTTGCTGGACTCTGTCTTCCTTTGTCCTTTCTGACAATAGCAAATGATCTCTGCTTAAAAAACGATGAGCTCTGTCCCTGATTTTAAAGTTTTGCTTAGTCATTTCAGGACTGTTATAAATGATCCCAGAGGTCTGGAGAAGGCGGATGCTGTAGGTGGCCCCTGATTGGCTGCCCTGTGGGAGGAGGATCTACCCAAAGCTGCACATCTGGAAGCACTTAGCACCTCCCAGTATTTCAGTTCATCTCACAACCAGCGGCTGATCAGACCCAAGCACAAGATGTCCTTCATAAATGTAGATGCAGCTTCGGACTTTTCCTACCAGAATCTCCCATATGGGGTGTTTTCCACCTCTGACAATGTAAGTCCAGCTTTTTAAATCTAAAAGAGAAAAGCAGCAGAATAACTCCAGCAAAAAAAGCAAAGAACAGCAGATAGTTTCATCAGACTTTATTAAAGAGGAATAAAAGCTGGTCACCCATGCATGCTCGGCTCACCTATAAACACTAACATCTATTTCTCAGCGTTGGTGTTAAAGAGGAACCTCATTAGAAATGAAAACAGTTCTGTTCCTTATTATCTCTGTTTCCCTCACCAGCCCAGGCATCGCATCGGTGTTGCCATTGGAGACCAAATCCTGGACCTCAGTGTGATAAAGTCTCTGTTTGTGGGACCTGTAATGTCTAAACACCAGGATGTCTTTGATCAGGTGAGGTTCCAGATTTCTAAACCTGTTTTTAATGATCAGATGAATGGAAAGAAAAGAGATTAAAGTGACCCTAAGACTGAAGGAGAATCAGTCAGATCCTCTGGTGTTTGAAGAGGAGAAGCGACCAAGGAGGAACCATCGTTAGAAGGAAATCATAAAGTCAGAATGGAATTTATCAAACTAAATCCTGAAGACAAAAATGGAGATTTTTTCACAGAAAAATGTAGCAGGTCACGAAAAGAAGACTGTCATGCTCCACCTACCTCCATGCTCCACCTACTGTGGAGCATGGAGGAGGCTCCGTTATGCTCTGGGCTGCTTTGCTTCATCTGCAGGCTCCAATGAACTCTGCAGACTGTCAGGGAGAAATGTGCTGCAGTGTCAGAAAGCTTGGTCTCAGGGGCAGGTCAAAGGTCACAGCTAGACGCAACGGCTGAGAGGGAAACATTGGACTCCATGAGCTCCATCTCTGGAAGGAGCTGAAAGCCTGAGACTCCTGGATGAGGAGCAGAATAGCTGCTGGAAGGAGGTGCTTATCTCAGCCTCAAAAAGATTAGGCAACAAAATATGAAGTTAAAGATAACATTTTATTCAGGCTTGTTCCACCAGTTTAATCCTTAAAAATCATTCTCACTAATTTTTCTTTCATTTAAAATGGCGATCGATAATTTGATCTGCATGTTTGGTTTCTGTGGAGGGAAAAACTCACCTCTCACCAGAAAAAGACTCCATCATCAATAGAACGAGGCCTCCAGTGACTCCATAACCACAGCTGGAGGTTTGAAGAGACGGAGGTATTGAAGGGAGAGAGAAGCACCAGTCCTGGAGTTCAGTGGAAGAGAAAATAAAATCACAGTGGAGGAGAAGGTGGAAAAGACGACACATGGAGTTAAACCTCTAGAAGAGAGACGGAGATCAGCACTGATAGACAGAACCACAGAGATCATCTATGGAGGGAGAAAATGAGCTTTTACAGCTGAACAGAACCTGATAGAGCTGCGACACATAGAGAAAACACTACTTATAACAGTTTATTTTAGGCTCTGCTATTTTTGCAGAACAAAGAGTTTCATTTATGTCTGATTTTAAAAGCTTCCATACTAGTTCTCAGGGGTGGATTTAGGAAATGTGGGGCCCTAGGCAAAGACGTGCAGGGGGCCCTCTGAATGGAGAAGACAACACATCAAACAGCCCCATTCTACAGATAGAGAATGTTAATAGAATAGACATCCATTATCTGTTCTAGGTTTTGTCCCTCTCTTCTTGT
>NW_015151059.1:481494-487427 GCF_000732505.1 Cyprinodon variegatus | reverse complement strand
ATCCAGTTAGTCACAGTCAGAGAAACAGGACTACACTGGAAAACAGGCCAAGCTCCAACATCTAGAAACAAAGGTGTTGATGGCAGAAAAATGGTGAATGAAACATTTACTCCTAAAAAAAAAAACAATATTAAGAACATAAACAGACATTTTATCCTCCCACATTGACAATATCCCAATCCCTGCTCTTTCCTCTCCGGACCACCTTGTCACCCACTACAACTCTGGAATTTCCAATATTCTCAATTCCCTTGCCCCTCTCAAAACCCGGTCTGTGTCCTTTTCCCGCTCTGCCCCTTGGTTTACTCCTGAGCTCCACCTCATGAAGGCCAAAGGTCGGCAACTGGAACGCCTCCACAAAAAAAAACTGGTCTCTCCATACACAAAGAAATGCATAAAACTCATCTTCTTCAATATTCAAACTTAATAGCCATAACTAAATCAAACTACTATTCTGACCTTATCTGCTCCAATGATGGAAATTCTAAGTCTCTCTTTTCTATTATGCACAAGATCTTTGACCCCCCTGATACCCTGCCTTCTTACACGTATTCTAGTCAGACCTGTAATTCTTTGTTAACCTTCTTTAATGAAAAAATCTGCTCCATTCACCAGTAATTGCATATGACCGCCTTGCCTCCCACTTCCCCTCCGCCCCTCCCCCGTAGCCAGTCATTCTCCTCCTTCCTACTGGAATTTCTGACCTTATTCGAAAATCCAAGTCCTCTACCTGTTCTCTTGACCCCCTCCCCACAGTTCTGGTCTTACCTCCCTCCTCCCCTTCATTACTTCCATTATTCATTCCTAACTCTCCTCTGGTATTGTTCCTTCACTTTTCAAAACTGCATCTGTCTCCCCGATTCTGAAAAAACCTGGTTCTGATCCCGCTAACTTTAATAATCTTCGTCCCATTTCTAATCTTCCCTTTATCTCTAAAATACTTGAAAAAATTGTGTCTGCTCAACTCCACACGTTTCTTACCCTCAACAGCCTTTATGAGCCTTTCCAGTCTGGTTTTTGCCCCTGTCATAGTACTGAAACTGCCCTAATAGAAATCACAAACGATCTCCTTGTAGCTGCTGACTCTGGACTCCTCTCCATCGTCATCCTTCTCGATCTCAGTGCAGCCTTTGATACCATTTCTCTCCCCATTCTCCTCAATAGATTATCCTCTTGGCATCTCTCACATCCCTCTTGACTGGTTCCGCTCATATCTTTCCGACTGCACTCAGTTTATTCAGCTCAAATCCTTCACATCGCACCCTTCCCCTGTCACTTCTGGTGTTCCTCAAGGCTCAGTTCTTGGCCCCCTCCTCTTCATCACCTACCTCCTTCCCCTTGGCCACTTCCTCACTCCCCACCCTTGTCCCTTACTAACTGCCTACTTGAAATTAAAGGCTGGTTCACCTCAAACTTCCTTAAACCTAACAGTGATAAAACTGAACTCCTCCTCGTTGCCACTAAATCCAGCCTATCCAAAATCAAAAGTTTCTCACTACCATTGACAACTCCTTGGTCTCCCCCTCCCCTCAGGTCAAGAGTCTGGGTGTCATCCTCGACTCCTCCCTCTCCTTTCAGTCATTACCAGGTCTGCATACTCCGACCTTGGCATCATTAACCGCCTCCGTTCCTCCCTCACCACTCATACTGCCTCTGTCCTTATCCACAGCCTCATCACCTCCCATATTGATTATTGTAATTCTCTTCTTTTCTGCCTCCCTCATAAATCTCTCCATAAACTTCAACTTCTTCGGAACTCTGCTGCTCGTGTCATCCCAAGAACCCCCTCCTTCCATCATATTTGCCCTGTCCTTCACCAACTCCATTGGCTCCCAGTTCAATTCAGAATTCAATTTAAAATCCTTCTCTATACTTTCAAAGCCATCCATAACCTTGCTCCTCCATATCTGTCAGACCTCCTTCACATTGGCACCTCCTCCAGCTCTGGAACTCCCTTCCTACCGACCTCCGCAGTATTTACTCTCTCCCCTTATTCAAAGCCAGACTCCAAACCCATCTGTTCCAGCTCGCTTATTTGTGAATTGTGGTGAAACTGAAATATTTTCAACAAGTTTAGCACAATTATTGTGGAATTTGTAATTTTACCTTATTTAAAACATAATATCCATAGGCACCCCAGTAATTTATATATATATATAAAACAGACTTGTTACATTTACTACATTAACCTTTTTTCTTTCTTTCAGCTAAGCCTCCTGTGTTTGGCCCCTCCAAGCAACTGGACATTGAGCTTGAGATGGTGATTATTTATTATATCACATTATTTATTTTATGAAATTAGTCTCATTTTACTGGATGAACAACCAACCTGTTACGTGAATGTTAAGGAAATATCCTTTTACATTATCAATCAGGTGGCTGCTCAGTGGAGCAGTGGGTTGCACTGCTGCTGTGCAGCAAGAAAGTTCTTGGTTTGATTCCCGAGGTCTTTCTGGAGTTTGCATGTTCTCCCTGTTCATGCGTGGGTTCTCTCCGGGTACTCTAGCTTCCTCCCACAGTCCAAAAACATGACTGTTAGGTTAACTGGCTTCTCTAGATTCAATTTAGGCGTGAGTGTGAATGGTTGTTTGTCTCTGTGTTGCCCTGCGAAGGACTGGAGACCTGGAGACAGACACCAACACCCCTCACCCACCCCTCTTGGGATGAGCGTGATGGAAAATGGATGGATGGATAAATAATCATTGTGTTTGACATGTGAATGTTCATCAATGTTATTTATCTTTCTTTCTATAACAGGCTTTCTTTGTTGGAGGAGGCAATCAGCTCGGGGAGCCCATTCCAATCAGCAAGGCCCATGAACACATCTTTGGGATGGTGCTCATGAATGACTGGAGTGGTAAGAAGTGTTTTATCAATGTAAGACTTAAACAGAGTAAACATTGTTCTTTGACAATAAATGGCTTCACACAACCGCAAATAATTAGTTTAAATTGTTCTTATTTCATTCATATTCTCTAAAAAATGGTCAAGAAATTAAAACTTCCACCCAGGTTTGTAAACTTATGAGCACAACTGTATGTCCAGAAGAGAAAGACGGGATGGAGTTTAACATGACATTGTTTACAACAGCTAATCAAAGCTTAACAGAGCTCTAAGACAGACGTAGCTATGAGGATGAAACACAGAACAATAGAGAATGACGCAGTGTAGTTTTTATGTTTTCCAGTAGCTTAAGCTAGCTCAGAAAGCTAATTTTCAGTATTAATAGGAATGTTTCAATCCCCTATTGTAATGACTCTGTCTGTATGTAGCACTAAATTTGATAACGAGTAAAAGAACTAATCTAAAAGCTGAGAGTGAGACTCTGGTGGTCAACAAACAAGCTGTGGCAGGGCACTGCAATTAAATGTCCTTGGACTAATCAAAAAATGGACTGAAATATGGCTGCCACACCTCCTTGCAAAAAAACTAAATCCTCTTTTTAAATTTCCAAAATGCCTTTTTGGAATGGAATTGTTTTTTTAACTAACACTCTACTGTTGCAGCCTTGTAGGACAAAACAAATTAAACTGATGATCTTATTAATCTATGATCAATCTGAAATAAATCTAAATTACATGGAGGTTCCTGGATGGGACAAGGGGTTCCTGGAATTGAACCAGAAATCTTGGCGGGGGCAGGACTGTTAAATGAAAGTGTTGCTTTAGTTGGCTCTAGTGTGGACTTGGTCCGTCTCTGGATATGGTCATTGCTGGGATCTGGACGGGGGTCATTCAGGTTTGGGTAGAGCTCTGCCCTTGTCAGACCTGGTTGCTGTAGTGTTCTACCTCCTGGTTCCTGGGGCTGGTCGCCTGTTGCCCCCCGGGGCATTTGCACCTGCATCTAGGAGTATAGAGCAGAAGCAGGAGTGTTTGTATGCCAATGACTCTTGTGTGTCTTAATGTTGGCTTTGAGGTGACATAGGATGCAGTAGTTTGTCCTGCAACAGGAGGAATGCAAGTTTGAACCCCAGCTCTTTCAGTCTCAGTGATGTCTCCTTGGTTGAGACACTTCACCCGCGCTGCGTGTTGATGTTTGTCAGAGGGCCCACTGATTCCAGTCTAAAGCAGTCTCACTTCTGCCTTTATGCCCCGGGGCAGCTGTGCCTACAGTGTAGCTTGTTGACACCAGTGTGTCAATAGCTGTGTAGTCCCCATGACTCGAAGACTTCTTGCCTGAAGACATGTCAGGCAAACAGATCAGAACCAGAACAGGCAGGCTCAGAGTCCAAAGGCAGAACGGGTCAGGATCAGGCAATCAGAAACACTAATACTCACTAGAAGGCTCACCAAAGGCTAGAATATTCTGGCACTGATTACTGGAGACATGCATGTTAAACAGAAACTGGAGCTGTTGGATCAGATGAGTGGTGATAAGGAACTGGGCGGAGATGGGCAGGAGAATGGAATAAAAAAATTAAGTCAGTCATCAGCCCCATAATGATATTTCACTTTTTTAAATAATGCAAAACGCATAACACACTGTTAGAGGTTAAAACAGTGATGGTGTGTAGATTTTAGTTTCATTGTCATTATCATCATTCAGAAAAAAGATGGAACTTTATATGTGGGGTTTTATTTTATACAAAATCAAGCATGTATGTCTTAAAACAGCTATCATTTTATTTCAACCATCAGAGGGTAAGAAGAAAATGTTCATAATGAATAGATCTATGAAGAAATATCTCCTGACATCATCAGTATTTTAGAGGGAAAAATGCTCCAAAAATGTGTTGTACTGTTTGCAAAGATCAGGAGATGATGATCAGGAAGAGTTTATTCCTCTGCCTATCAATAAAGTCCTATGAATGTGCTTTTTCTATTTTGCAGCTAGAGATATCCAGGCTTGGGAGTATGTTCCTCTTGGACCTTTCTTAGGGAAGAATTTTGGAACAACCATCTCACCCTGGGTTGTTCCAATGGAAGCACCGTTGCCTTTTGCAGAGCCTAATCCCATACAGGTCAGTGAAAGTGTTGCAACTTATTGAAAACATTCATATCCCGATCTTCTAGAGTCCTTGAGTTCCACTGTTCTGCAGTTGTTGATGGCGTACCTGCTCTAACACACCTGAAACAAAGGAATGATTGATGTCCAGGTCTCTACTTAACAGGCTGACATGCCAGGAGTTTATTTAACCTTTAGATTCAGGTGTGTTGGAGCAGAGATGCATCAAAAGAAGGCTCTTATTCTAAAGGTTATGCTCAAACATCTTTGACTGCATGAATGATTTGTAAAGATTTAATTGAAGTAAACATTCGGTTCTGACTACAATCATAAAAAAAAGTTTTTCAACAAATCAGAATGATATTTATAACGCATCGGGGACATGTTTAACCAATGAATTCAACATTTATGGACACCTCATTAATCATAGTAATTTATACAAGCTATATTACTGTTTGATTATCTCATGTTTTCTATGTTTTGTTTTGTTTTACAGGATCCTGAACCTCTCCCATATCTTCGACATGATGATGCCTACACCTTCAATATTAACCTGTTTGTGTCACTAAAGGGTACCATACACACCCAATTATACACATCCTATCTGTCTGTCTGTCTGTCTGTCTGTCAAAAATGTCCAAATTCTGCTTAATAAACTGCAAAAGTTTAGAACAGACTGTTCAGCAGCTAATCTGCTCTTCCTGCTTTCTTGATGTTTTAAACACAGGTCTCCTTAAAGAGGAACACCGTTTTTTGTTTTTTCCTATTGGTCCCTTGATTTTCCGTTATTCCATCATGTTCTACTCCCCCATATGAGTTTAGTGTCATTTGGAGCCGTTCTGAAGATATTCCGTTAGGTTATATCCAAGTAACGTCTTCCTATGGGCAACGACTTGAAGGCACAAACTAAACTGATCATCATTTATTCTTTATGGTACGCTGGAGTCACAGCCAAACAGGAACAGACCAGATGAAGCTACTATGAGAAA
>NW_015151059.1:479736-480031 GCF_000732505.1 Cyprinodon variegatus | reverse complement strand
AATGAAATATTTTTTATTCTTTTCTTTTAATATGATATCTATCTCGTCCAACATGACTTAAAAGTGAGCAAGTCTGTTGGAGTAAATGTGAAACAAATAAAATCAATCTAAAAGTTGTTTTTGTAGATGTAGACATGTTAGAGCTGATTCTTTGGTAGAATAAACTGAATGACCAGACTCTGTGCTGGTAATACCTGCCCAGTTCCCACTATGCCCTGATTGGTCCTTCCATATGAGGTTGCCTCTGATTGGTCCATCCACATGAGGTTGCCTCTGATTGGTCCATCCACATGAG
>NW_015151059.1:478997-479472 GCF_000732505.1 Cyprinodon variegatus | reverse complement strand
TCTGCTTTAAGTGATGCATGATGAGGGTCCAAAAAGGAAAAGATATCAGTAAAAATCCTCCCAGGTTCACAGCATGTAATCCAGAAAACATGTATGTCTGTGTGTATTTCTATGCAATTAACATCAACTGTCTTTGACGTCATTTTCTCTTTTTCTTTCTTTAAGGCCAGGACATGTCAGAGGCTGTAAACATCTGCACCTCAAATTTTAAAGTAAGAACAAAACTTTAAGGGTAGCATCAGATCCACTGTAAACAGGCTGATTATTTGATGTAACCTTTCTTTCTGAAAATATGTGTGAAAAAAAGTTAACTGATTTTTTTATTAAATTTATTTTACTTTAGATGAATAAAAGTCAGAATTGTTTCTCGGAATTCTATCTTTTATCTCAGAAATAAGAATTTTTCTCTGAAATCTGATTTTAATCTAAGAAATCTGACTTTTTCTGAGAAATCGGAGTTTAATCTCAGAATTCT
>NW_015151059.1:476277-477260 GCF_000732505.1 Cyprinodon variegatus | reverse complement strand
TCCTCCTTCCTCCACCCTCCTTCCTCCGTCCTCCATCCTCCTTCCTCATCCTTCATCCTCCTTCCTCAGTCCTCCGTCCTCCATCCTCCCTGGAAATATTTCCCTTTATTTTTCAAATCAATCAGTTTGACTCGTTTTAAAAAGGGAACAAAATTCTAGAAAATTCTCATCATTCCAGTTTCATTTCAGTTAGCTGTTTTCTTCAGGTAAACACGCTGCAAACTAAGCAGTTTCTTAAACAGAAAACTTTGTAAGAATAGGAGAGCGGATCTACGGTAGATCTGATTTTTAAGTTTTATATTGGTGATTAAAAACAGTTTTTTATATGAGCTTATTAATTCTTTCTCTCTTTGCATGAAGTACATGTACTGGACAATGAAGCAGCAACTCACCCATCACACAGTTAATGGCTGCAATGTCAGACCAGGAGACCTGCTGGCTTCTGGTACCATCAGCGGACCCGTGAGTGTTTGCACACACAGCACCTCTATGGCTCACTACTAACTCACTGTTGTGATATGCACTGAACCACAACCTGAGAAAAATACATGAAAGAACACAATCCTGGTTTAAGGAGGTTTATGTGGAACCTAGAGCTACAAGAGCATCAAAAATACACTGCTCTTATAATGCTGGGAGAAAGCTTGGAAATTTGATCTGCAAACCATATTTAGTGAAAATACAAAGCAACTAACAGACAACAGAAATGATGACAAATGTTTTTGTACATAAATATGAGGTAGTGGCGGCCTATAGGTTAGGGCGTAGAGCCTGGATCCTAGAGGTTCTTCGATCGCGCCCCACTCCCACAGACTGCCACTCTGGGTCCGTGAGCAAGACCCTTAACCCCACCATGCTCCCCGGGTGTCGCACAATGGCAGCCCACTGCTCCCCAAGGGGAGGGGTTAAATGCAACGTGAGATCAGAATGAGATCAGTATGCTCTGATCTTTATGTTGGAGAAACCAAACAACCTCTCCACAG
>NW_015151059.1:473774-475768 GCF_000732505.1 Cyprinodon variegatus | reverse complement strand
CAAAGTCCAATGGATTGATTTTAACTTTTTTTGGAATATTATCATGGCAGTTTGTTTTTTTTCAGACAGTACTTATTACATATTTTATTAAAGGGAAATTGATGTTGTAAAAGTTCAGTTTCGGTCAGAACCCACCAGCCAATGATACAAAACTCGAATGGAGGTAACTCTCCTATAAAGCCAATTGTTTACTTTTAAAATGACCTAAGGAGGATAGTTATGACCATTAAAACCTCAATAAAGTCCAATATCAGCAGAGCATTGTAGTGGGAAAAAAAGTATCCAACTATTTACTCCAGTTAAATAAACAGAGATCGATGGATTTCACTCAGTCGGCACTTTATTTTATCTTTGCAAAGAGAGAACAGTTCATCATACGGCCCTTACTGCACGGTAATCAGCCCTGTTCTGATCTGCGCAGCGTTCATTCCTCCTTACTAACAATCATGGAAAGCTGTCAGAGTCAAAACTAATTAGAGACACTTTGGTTAAACAGTAACATGTTAAGAATAAACTTTGAGAAAGAATCTGGCTTTTTATGGGAAGAAGTATGTCTGGTCTACAAACCCCCTCACTCAGGCATTGTGTGGCCTTGCAGGTGAAACAAGCTGAGTGAAAACTTTATAGTCAGTAAATAGCATAAAGCAGTATATGAAATAAGATAAATCTACATTTTCTGACCACAAGCATTCTATGATCATGCACAGAAAAATCAAAATCTCTTTCATTTTGACAGAATCCAAATAGTTTTGGTTCCATGCTGGAGCTGTCCTGGAGATGATCAAATACCATTGATGTTGAAGAAGGAAAAACTAGAACATTCTTAAAGGATGGAGATGAAGCAAATTATCAAAGGTTTGATATTCTGGTGTAAAAGAAAAAATATACCCTTCAGATGAAGTAAATGTAGAAGTTAACAGAGCTGATCTTCTCCCGACTAAATATGTGTGTACATACATTAACGGTACTACACAAGTTGAAAATAGAGAAACTTTTAAACAGTATTCTAATCAATTGAGCATGATGTTTAATGATGATGAGATAAAGTAAAGATATGTTGTACTAATGTCTTATTACATCTTCTCCTCAGGCCACTGCCAAGGAGACGGATACAGAGTGGGTTTTGGACTCTGCAGAGGAACCATCCTCCCGGCCCTCAGTCATTGAAACATTCTGTTATCATTTTCTGGAACAAATAAAGAAACACGTGACAGAAAGCAGCAGTATTTGTTGTGTATTCTGGCTTTCCTTTCATCCTTCAAGATATCAGCACTTTTAACCCATCCCATGCTGCTGCTACCTTACAGGTTCATGATGCTTATGAAAAATAGTTTATAATCAATTGATGGATAATCACCAAGTTGGTTAATTTATCAGAGAATATGAGTTTCCTCACAACAAAGAAACTTTACTATAAAAATATATTTTAAAAAAACAACAGGAAATTGAATATTATTCTTGCAAACATTTATGTATTCATGTTTCCGCTAAATAAAGATTAAATTTATTCAAATAAACAAGGTCTTATTTCTGGTACAATGGTTGTTAAGTGTTCATTAGGTTGATCAGAACAAACTGTCTCCCTCTGTTGGTTGATTGTTGCTAAAAGAACTCTGTAGCATCAAACTAAAGGATAAGTGGGGTTTGCAAACATGCTTTTTTCTTATCCATAAACCTGTAGAAGTTCTGGATAGAACAAATGGTATCCTAGATGATCCTTTCTGTACATCTCCTCACTGCAGTCTGGACCTATTTTAGGATGAGGTCAATCAGATCCACAAGCACAGGACAGATTAAATGAAGGTAGTTTAGAAGATTACCAGAAGCTCAGTGCCATCTCTGTTTATTATACAGCGCCAATTCACAACACAAGTCAACTCAAGACACTTTACAGAGAGAATCAGATTGGTTAAAGGTTTCTATCTAGGAAAACCATCTCATTGCATCACGTCATGGCTGTGAAGGACATGATCCTCCTGGATGAGCTTGTGGCA
>NW_015151059.1:468201-473219 GCF_000732505.1 Cyprinodon variegatus | reverse complement strand
ATCAAAAAGGAAAGTTTTAAGCCTAGCCTTAAAAGTAGACAGGGTGTCACAATGGGACTTACAATGGTGATAAAAACTTGGGTATATCCAGAGGCCACCACTGCCAACAGAACAACCAATGCCTGAAGTCAGAGGGGTAGCATGTCAGCAGAACCAAGGAAGCCAGCTGGTGTAAAGAACCAATCAAAGCAAGACCTCAATTGTAGATCTGCCTCTTACTCTATACTGCCACACGTTTTTGTGAAAATATTCTGCTGCATTATTCTTTTTGTAGTGCTAGATCTCCTAGTTATGCACAATAAACAATAATCAGATAACAGGCAGAAGCTTTTCTTCTGTTTGCTTTCATGCTGAATGAGAAAAGATCCCAATAAATTATGTTAAGACGTAAATAATTTTATTGTCCAGTTCAAGGTTTATTTATCCAACACAGTTACAGCAAAAATATGTTACTCAGGAATCTTCTTATTGGAAACCAAGCAGATTAGGATTAAAAGGCACTTCAGAACATGCAAATGCAAGTTTTTAATACATATAAATGCTGAATATGCAGACTGCTTTAAGCATAATCAAAATCAGAATGGCACATTTCACTCTAAAGTACCTGCTGTGTAAGGCAAAATGAAAGAACACAGCTGAGCTGTAAAACTAGAGCAAATGACTGTAAAATCCAAGAAAATATCATTACTTATGTCTTAAATATTGTTCTGTTCTCTCTTTATATTTAAACACGTTGTTGCATGCTAGCAGGATGCAGCTATGTTGTTTTCTCCTGGCTTTAAACATTAAATGCAAACTCTGACACTAAAGAACCAGAGAAACATTGAGGATCGTTTAGACGCTGTTTCCTGTGACTTTGCTTCCACAGCAGGTATCACACCTCAGGCTGCAGAGCAGACGGGGTCACAGGCTGTGCATGATGGACTTTCACAGACATGTCATCTAAATCCAGACTAAAAGATAATTTAACTGAAAAATTAAATAAAATAGATGTAGCCCTATTTGTCCTACTGCATTATTTAAGTTGTTTAGTAGGAAAAAAAGGGCAAAAATTGAGTTTTTTAAAATATTTCTGTGACACAAACTCATTTGGTTGGTAGTGAAACACGGACATGGAGGCTTCACTGATCTCCTGGTCACCATGCAAATTTAAAGGGTTCAGAGTTTCCACACAGACAGTCAAGTTTAGAAGCAAGTCAATAACAGAGTTTTTAGAAAAAATACAAAATTTGCATATGTGCTTTACAGTAAAATGCATACAGTGACATTCTGACATACCGTATAGATATGAACGTGTTTTAAACTATGCCTTGAGACTTTGGGAGTTTGTTTAGCAAGCCTTAGAAAATAAGCCCGTTTTATCAAACTTTTCCTCCAGCTGAGCCTTCACTGTGCTTTCATGTTCTTTCTAAAGGAGAGAGACGGAACCAGAAACTGGGTTTAAACCATCCTATGCATCCATCTTTGGGAATGTTTCACCCAGACATAGAGCCAACATGATGTGCTTGCTCATGTTTGTTTCATACATGAGGAGATTGCTGCAAAATGATCAACATCAGCTGACAGATGGGCCTCCTTTTTTTAAAGCTTTTTTTTCTGGCACCAGTAGTCTTGATTTATTTATTGGTGGGAGGGGGAACACATGTGGCGAAAGGACTTGAACCTGTGACCGTCACGTTAAGGACCAAAGCCTCTGCTCACACGTGTAACCGCTGCTCCACCGCTGCTCCACCGCCACATCCCACACACAGGCTTTCCAAACCTTTATATCCTACTGTTTAAAAACACTTTTATAGAAGTTAAAGGATCAACTTCAGCTTTTTACTCCAGTAAAAGTCTAAAAGTAAATTTTTTAAAACTACTTAAAGTATAAAAGTAAAAGTAATGCAGGAAAAACTGTTAAGGCCAGAAACTTTACTGCTCTACTCTAATAAAGTGACATTTTTCTACCATTCTGGATGATAACTTCCTTAAACTCCAGTTTCTTAGTTTTATAATTAATGGTAACAGAGTCACATTTAACTTTGCATCAGCTTAAAAAAACTATTTCATTTGTGCAAGCTATATAATTTTGATGGTTTTTTTATACCAACAGGCCATAATGAAAATGAGCTTATATTAAAGTTTTTAAAATAATTACTTGTAATGAAGTATTTGTACTTCATTACAAGTTTGGGAAGCAAGGTGAAATATATTAAAGGTAAGATATGCAAACATAGACCGAGCCTTCTTCTGTTAGCTCTGCAGATGGTTAAACATTAACATGTTTTCAGTTTGTTCTGAGCTTTAAATGAGCTGTGGGACCTTTGGGGCGTTTAGTGTTGAATGGTGACAAACTTTGTGTCAGGATGAGACTCTAGACCAAAGGAAAATAGAAAAGTTTGGATGGAGCAGATAAAAAAGGTTAAGATGAAATTGTGTTGCCTTATAGCATATCCTGAAATAAACTGGTAATACTGCAGTCAGCTCAGTGGAATCTGATAACGGAGCAGTTTGGACCAGCAGGCTGTGAAATCATGGAAAGGTTCAATCCTAAATATTTCTGATTGGGTGGATGGATTCCTGTGCTGTTGCCTTACAACAAACAAAGACCCTACAAGGTTCAGCTCCCTTTGGCCCAATGGTGTCGTTGCTACAGCAACTCAGAGACACCCCATGTGCGTGGCTGTAGCTCTGTGGCGCCAGTTGCAAAACACAAGAATCACCAATTGACCAATGACCTCCTCATGGCATCTGATTCTGGATTGCTCACCATCCTCATCCTCATCCACCTGAGTGCAGCCTTCGACACCATCTGTCACACCACCCTCCTCAGCAGGCATCACTGGTTTATTTCCTACTTTACTGACTGCACTCGGTACATGAAGACCCTCAAATCCACCCGTCACCTCAGGTGTGCCCCAGGGCTCTGTCCTGGGGCCCCTGCTCTTCATCATCTACCTCCTTCCCCTTGGCAATAGTCTTCCATAAATTAAACATCCACTTCCATTGCTATGCCGATGCTATGCCAGCTTTACCTCACCAAGCACCCATTGTCCTCTCTTCCGCCCGCCTCCCTCACAAATTGCATCTGTGAAATAAAAGCCTGTTTCACCAACAACTTCCTTCAATTAAACAGTAAACAGTGGCACCAAATCAACTCTTTCCAAAACTGACATTTTCCAAGTTACTATTGATAATTCCTCCATCTCCCCCTCCCCCCAGGTTAAGAGTCTGGGTGTCATCCTCGATAGCACACTATCTTTCCAATCCCATATAAATAACATTACCCGTTCTGCCTACTTCCACTTAAGAAACATCAACCACCTCCGTCCCTCCCTTACCCCACACACTACTGCCATACTTGTGCACAGCCTTGTCACCTCCCCATTAGATTACTGCAAGTCCCTCCTCTTTGGACTTCCTCAGAAATCACTCCACAAACTACAACTGGTCCAGAACTCAGCTGCTCGCATCATAACCAGAACTCCCTCTATCCACCACATCACTCCGGTCCTCCTACAGCTCCACTGGCTCCCCGTACAGTTCCGCATTCACTATAAAATTAACTATAACTATAAGGTTTAGCAGCGGGTTTGGATGATTGGGCCCAGGACTTATGTGACCTAGATTGGTGCTTTTGGTCACATGACTCATCAGACCCTCTCTAGTTACATATAGCAGCCCACTCTGAGCATCAATGCTATAAATTACATTGAATCATCTCAGGTAAAATAATACGGGGTGAAAAGCTGTGCAGTGTTGCTTTAATTAATCCCCAACTTTATCTCGATCAAAAGTAAAGTGTTTTAAAGTAAGGGTTTATTACTAATAATAATTTTAGAACGTTTCTCATAATCAACCAGTTTTTGTGCTCCTACCATTATTGCCATTTATGTCTTGCCATATATAGTTGGGTTGTGGGTTGTTTGTGGATTCTTTCTATAATCAGTTAATTGTATTTTTTATTCCCTATCTGGTGTTTGTCGTTTTTCCATTTTGAGTCTCATTTGGTCTTTTTTCCTTTGGTTTGTAACGTGGTCATTCTTCCTCAGCGTTCTCTGGTCTCCTTCCTTCTTCTCCATTCTTTACTGTCCCTCAGCAGCTCAATGGTGCTCTGATTAGCTTCGCTTGCCTTCATTTCTGCTCAGTGTTAAAGCTTCTTGTTGTTGATTGCAATCCGCTGGTTTTTCCATTGTGCTCCTGGTAGTTCTTATTGGGATTTTTCTTGTAAAAATAATTTTGTTTTCGCTGTGATTAAGTCATTACTGCCACTAAAATCTTCCCTATTTCTGGTCTGCATTTTGGCTCATTTTCAAAAATCCCCCATGACAACAAGCTCATAATAATTTCACTGAAAGTATATTAATAATATTCATAGTGTCTATTTAACGGTATGCCGTAATGGCTGTTATGTTCTTCTGTTATCAGACAAATGCGTTTGTCAGAACCAGACCTGATGTGTTTCCTGTTCAGAGTCTGTTTTCTGCGGCTGTTTTAACCCATCAGTTGTTTGGGAAAGAAGGAAATTTCCTCGCTCCACTTCCATCCTTGATCTGCACCGCCTCCATGAGTCCAGGCTGCTTCCTGTCACTCCTGAAAATTTCATGGCAGGAGTGTTTTTGTCAAACTGTTGCGGGGAATAACAGAGGAACCGCAGTGTTCTCATACGTAGAACTTTAGACCATCTGTGAACTGATGTTGACTCTGATGCAGGTTTCAAACGACTATGAAAAGAAGCCATAGAGTTCCAACAAACATTCCTTCCTTTGGTGAAACGTCAGCTGGCATTTCTCAAATATACTTCCTGGTTACATCCAGGGTAAAGTTGAGCTTTCAGTTTGTGCTCCTTGTGCGTTTTTTTACTCACTGAATGTGTGAAACGTGATTGATTTTCTCCATCCAGTAATAAAGTTAATGCGTGGTACTTTTATGTTGTGTATTTCTTTCTATGCATACATCAGTGTTAAATTAGAAGGCCAATGTTTAAAACTGTAAAACGGCCCTAATGTACTAACCTAAAACATGCGGGGGGGGGT
>NW_015151059.1:466313-467905 GCF_000732505.1 Cyprinodon variegatus | reverse complement strand
GGGGACCCGTTCATCCGTTTCTATTTGCATGTTTTCTAAACTAAAACCAGGCTTTGTTGGGCTGCAGGATAAAACCTGGAACTAAACGCTATTTCTGACATTTGGAATTGAAAAAGCTTCCTGGATGGAAGAGGAACGTCTTCAAACTTGGAAACAAAGTCCAGTGGTTGGTTTTTACTTTTTTGGAAGGCCCTACAGGACACTGACATGTGAAGAACTGTCCTGACAATGTTATGCTGACTGGTTTATGTGATGACTGAGAAGAGCTCTGTGACTTTAAGAGCTGTGAGGCTCTGCACATGTGCACATGGCATTTTGGTGCTGCCTGCGTGAAGGAAAAAAGTTAAGCTCCTAATAATCAACTGTGTGCTCCTTTTCTGTTGCACACAGAGTGAATTGCAGTTTACATTTTGAATCTAGCAGATGAAATAGATAGAGATCCCAAAACCAATGGAAAGAGGATCCCTGCTTCCTGCTGGGGGAAGACCCTATTGGGTTTGTCCAGTGGGAACACATGATCTGCAAACTGTTTGTGTGGGTGAAAGTATTAGTCGTCCAAGTGCTGCTCTTCCCATGTGGAGGTGGGAATGGCGCTGTAAGGGTCCATGATGACCTTGGCGCAGCGTATGATCATTGCTATCAGCAGCAGGCAGAGGAAGGTCACGCCGGCGAGGGTCAGGCCCTTATCAACGTCCACAAAAGATGGCTCTGCTGTGCCTTCCTCCTCCATGACCGCTGCTGTCTTCCTCTGACATATCCACAAATCCTTTGGCCATCCTTAAGCCTTCCCTGAAGATTCAGAGAAAAAAATGAACTATTAGTAAAGATTTTAAAGAAAACGATCAAATGGAAATGATATGCATGCATTATATGCAGTTTGCCGGCAGTGGGAAGACGTTTCACAGGTCATTTCCCATTCAGTGGATGAACTAACCAAGAAAACTGGAAGACATTGACTGAGTTAGCCATTGACATTGATAGAAAATAGAAAGTAAAGGAATTAGAAGGTAATTCACTGTGAAATTTCAATGTAATAATTCTTTATCAAGTGGATGATGCTGTTGTTTTTGAAGTGTTTCTGTATTTCTCATTTGAAAAAGAAATATATGACATGTCATATTGACGAAAAAACATATATTTGTGTATTTGAATGTGAATTGAGACTACATGAGTAAGTTGTATTATTAAAGTCATTCAATCACTGGATATTGTATGTGTTTGTGTGTGCAGACATACAGTGGGGGAAATAAGAATTTGACCTCTTGCTGATTTTGCAGGTTTGCCCACTTACAAAGAATGCAACAATCTATAGTATCACATGTACATTTTAACAGTGAGAGACAGAATCCCAAAGAAAATTCCAGAAAATCTCTTCATATGAATTAATGAAAATTGATAACCATTTGATGAGGAAAAACAAGTATATGACCCCCTACCAAACAGCAAGTATTCTGGCTCCTATACAAGCCAGTTAGTCTTTCTTTAAGACACAGCCCCAATCCCAACCAATTATCTACATCAAATACACCTGCCTCACCTCGTTACCTGTATAAAAGACACCTGTCAACACCCAGCATCCAACATCACCACCA
>NW_015151059.1:463082-464052 GCF_000732505.1 Cyprinodon variegatus | reverse complement strand
CTTGAATCAAGTGGTTTTCCTTAGAAAACTTTAAATCAATCTGACTGGATGATCTGGTTGAATTGTCTCTATAAAGTGACCTGAGATGACATGATGTGAATTGAAGCATCAGAAATAAACTGAACTGAATAGGTAAACAGACCTACAGCTAATGGAGAGTGTCAGCTTTTGTGCGTGCTGTGCTAACACACTTAGTGACTGTAGCTTGTGAGCCACATTCCCTGCTTCCTCTTACTCTAGTGAACAGAATTTCTAGGGAACAGGATCAGGTAGCAGTGGGACCATCTGAGGCTTCTGTAGAGATGGAAGCCTCAGCTCTAATTATCTCTTTAATCTTTGTCCACAGAAGAGCATAGAGCGATAAATAGTCTCAGCAGAGGATGGTGAAAGTGAGATTCAGTAACTGGTTTAGTCAACTAGAAATCCAAAAAGAGATCTGTTGGTTAATAATGTGTTGGGTCAGCTTGCCTTGCTGTATCAGAGAAAGTCACAGCTAGAAACAGAACTGCTTCTGAAGGCCAAAAACAGAGCTAGGAAGGTGGAAGAGTGTAGAAAGGAGGCCCCCTGTTTACAGGATGAAGGTCAGAAGAAGAGAAAGAGAGAGAAACCATGATGGAGCAGGATAAGTTTAATAGTGCAGTGAGCAGTTCCACCAAGCAGAACAGCTTCAGACCACAGAGGGAGAGAGACCTGACCAGCATGGATGGTTCAGGTCACAGAGCAACACAGCTAACTCAGAACGCTATCTGCAATTTGGTTCCACTGCATTCAGAGAAAACCAACCTCTTTCAGGGAGTCAGCATCAGTTCCCAGGATGTGAGACCAGGAAAAGAGTCTTATTTCTGTTCTATTCAGTTTATTTCTATAGCTCCAATTCACATCATGTCATCTCAGGAACTTTCCAGTTCACCAGATCATCCAGTCAGATTGATTCAAAGTTTTCTATCTAAGGAAAACCAGCTGATTGCAT
>NW_015151059.1:459210-461897 GCF_000732505.1 Cyprinodon variegatus | reverse complement strand
GTGGGGGGGTGGGGGGGTGGGGGGGGGGTTCAGTTGTTCTTTGATCCATGTCTTTCTGTGTTTTCTAGTTAATTTGTTTAATTTCCATTTTGTTGTTATTCTAGTGGTTCGTGATTATATTTTTATAGTTCTTATGTATTTCTTGTTTGCCCTCTCCTGCCCTCTTGTGTCAGTCTCCTTCTCCTAGCTCCCTTCTAGACTCCTCTGTTCACACCTGCTCCCAATCTACTGATTAGCCTGGTCTTTGTTTAGTCTCCCATTTATGCAGCCCCCACAGACACACCTGACTTATAGCTAGGTATAGCTAGACACACTAATTAACTTTGCTGATATCCATAGTGTAAATTACTAAATTGGTGAAAGACAACTGGACTTTATACAGCCGATCAAGGAGACAACCCTTTTATGTAGGTGATATGGTTCTCCCCATGTGGACTTCTGTTTGAGTTTCTTTTTAAAGTTTTCGGTTCCACTTTGATTTATGTTATTCTGTGTTTTCTTGTTCATTGGTTTCTTTTCCATTTTGTGTTATTTTCATGCAGTTTTATAGTTTTTGAGTTACGCTCTGTTGTCCCCGTGTGCCCAGTTCCTTTTTCATTGGCTTCCGTCTAGTTCAATTTATTCACATCTGCTCCATATCAGCCATCAAACCATTCTTTGTTTTGTTCCCCATATATACACCACCTCTGCAGTTCCTGGTTTCTTGTGGTTTTATAGCTCTGTCATTGCTTGGCTCCTCATGTGTGTTTTCCCCTGGTTTTTGGTTTCCAGTATTCTGCTCTTGGATTTTGTTTGTTTCCTTTAATTTTATTAAACCTGCAACTACTCTTCTCTGCCTCCCTCATCTGTGCATTTGGGTCCTCAACCAACCTCCACCCTCACATTGACACAAAGAGACCCTGGCCAGTGAGCAAATTGTTGTTGTGTTGACCCGTAAAACTGCATTTGGGCAGAAACATGAGGTTTCTTCTAGTCTCTTCTCAAACCTGGATCGGGTCTCCTGCAATCCACAGCAGCTGAGCTCCACTGGATCCACTGCCAGTTACATCTCCACCAGGAAATTGCCCCTCTACCACGTTACGTTACATTGTGGATCCTGCCCTTGATTTTCACTTTGATCTCTCACAGTCCATCGAATTCTTCTGATCCTCAGCGCCCCCACAGTAAATCCTCTCAGACTGTTTATTGCAGTGTGCTACAGTAGTAGCCATTCAAAACGGCCCTTCCCAGTCAAACACCAGCCGAATAGCAGCCCACCTTCTCCTGCATTTCTTTACTCTGCCTCCACCCTTTCACTGAATTACAGGGTCTGACCAGGAGATGGCGCTTTAGATCGTAATGTCCTAAAATCATGACAGAAAGAATATTTTAGATGTTTAAAAAGGAACTGTAGGGGACAAGCCGAGGAACCAGCCGAGGGCCAGAAGAGGGCCCATCAAAGAAAGTGGGGTAATTCTGAATGGCTACCACTAGCCGGACTAGCTAGGTTGGCTAATTCTCCGGTAAACCACTCAGTCTCCACTGTTAACTTTGGACTCCTTGCTGACCGTAACTTTGACTTCTTTGCATGGCGAAACATGGCAACACCCTAATGACTGCTCTCACATTTAACCCCACCTGGCTTTGTTTCCATCACCGATAAGTGATCGCGAGATGTTGAGACTCTTTAGGGAATCCAATCCAAGCTCAACCTGCATGGAATGTCTTGGTTGTAAATTGTGGTGAACCGTTTCACACTCCTGGACATATAGCCACCAATTTGCACCAATCTGACTGTGAAAGAAGTGTATCTTAAAGTTCCTTGATGCTGTGAATTAGTGCTATGTAAATAAACTGAATTTAACTGAGTTTAGTATTAGCAGGGTTTCAGACCCACCTGAGGAGATATAAAGGAGGCTGCAATGTGTTTCACACATTATCTGATTACCAAATATTCATACATTTTCATAGTTTAGTGAGTAAAACTTTCTCTGACAAAAACACTTTTTAATTACTGCAGGCATTCCCTGACAGCGAGCAAACACACCAAACATGTATAGACCACTGTTATAAAGAGTATATTAAACATTTATTATAAATATATTCATGTAAATTACTAGTAGAGAAAGATAGCTAACCAGTAAAAAAAAAACTAAACAACAAAAAACACTTTGCCTTACCTTTTTCCCCTCACATCCTGCAGTGCTGCTTAATCTAGGATGACACCGATGAGCTGCTGTGGAAGAAAGGGGGAAGGGATCTGCAGATGGGTGTGTGCCTGAAAGAGAATGGCTGGTCATTAAAAAGGCAGTATAGAAGCAGGGCAGAGGAAAGCCATGAGGAAGAATCAGGTAAAGAGTCAGTGGTAGCTGCTGAATCCCATCCCTGCATGCTGAGCCCCACAGCCAGAGCAGAGCGCCGTACTGCACACCTCCACTCCCTTCATCCCTTACAGCCTGCTCTGCTGCAGCTGCTTCATCGCCTGTCATGTTTGTGGACAAGAATTCATCAATTAATGCTGTGTTATTGCAGCAAAGCTGGGAGCAAGCTTCAGTCAGCTTCGGGGAAACACAGGAGTGATTGAACGTTTTCATTGATGTATAGAAATGGGGGTTAAAGCATAGTGAAGCTGTTGTACAGAGTTACACCAGTGGGTGGCAGCACTCCTGGTGAAAAACGATTAAAAATGTTCAATCTTCCCTACATCA
>NW_015151059.1:455506-456610 GCF_000732505.1 Cyprinodon variegatus | reverse complement strand
TTAAGGTTGTTTCTTCTTTCTTAGCATAGATGGCTTCCTTCCTTCACGCCCCTCTATAACCACCTGTCTTCTTTGTCCAAAAAACATTCTTGAACAGCAGATCTAGAGTAACTTCTAAAATGTGGGCCACATTAAAGCCTCTAAATTCAGGAACATTTTTCTATAATTCTGGATGATAACTTCCTTAGACTTCATTGTTTTATAACTAATGCTAACAGGGTCACATTTAACTTAAATTCAATTCAATTCAGTTTATCTTATACCAATTCACTACTCATGTCATCTCAAGGCACTTCATCAAGGGTGTAACTTTGCAATAAAAGTTGGTGGGGGTGCTCTAAGGGTGGGGATGCTCTAAGGGGGGGTGCTCTAGGGGTGGGGGCGCTCTAAGGCTGGGGACGCTCTAAAGGGGGGGCGCTCTAGGGGTGGGAGTGCTCTAAGGTTGGGGGCTCTCTAAGGGTGGGGACGCTCTAAGGGGGGTGCTCTAGGGGTGGGGACGCTCTAAAGGGGGGCGCTATAGGGGTGTGGGTGCTCTAAGGTTTGGGGCTCTCTAAGGGTGGGGGTGCTCTAAGGGGGGGTCTCTAAGGGTTTGGGCACTCTAGGGGTGGTGGCTGATGGACCTACAGCTACTCCACCCGAACGCTTTCAATAAGGTTTATATTTTTCAAAAATGAGCTCAAACATCTATTTATTGAATGCTTTCCTATTGCTGAGAACACAAGAAAACTACAGTACTCTGATATTTATAGTTCTAGACAGATGCCTGCCTTTAGTGCTTTATTTTATAAAGGGCTCAAAAACATTAATTAATAATTTCAGGATCTCTAGAAGCTCTGCAGTCTGATTCTCTGTTCAATCAGAAAACAACAGATCTGTGTTCATGTTAATCTGCATCTCTGAGTGATTGTCCTCTGAGGAGCCCAGCTTTTAAACTTATATAAATGTACAATCTGCTGCCATTTCTAGCTTAAAAGCTCTGCATGTGTAACGAACGGACTTTTCGGTGGTATCTCTGATTTTTTTAACCAACCTGTCTCCTAACTTTTACTAACACATGTATCGGAGTAGCTGCCAGTTAGAATTCACTGAGTGTTGCTGCGACTT
>NW_015151059.1:452702-453356 GCF_000732505.1 Cyprinodon variegatus | reverse complement strand
CCCCCCTCCCAGGATCAGTCAGCAGGGCCGGTTCCACCATTTAGGGGTCCCCCCCACTCCCAGGATTAGTTAGCAGGTAGCAGGGCCGGTTCCACCACTTAGGCCCCCCCCCCCTTCCAGGAACAGTTAGCAGGGCCGGTTCCACCATTTAGGGGCCCCCCCCCACCCAGGATCAGTTAGCAGGGCCGGTTCCACCACTTAGGGGTCCCCCCCCCCTCCCAGGAACAGTTAGCAGGGCCGGTTCCACCATTTAGGGGTCCCCCCCCACCCAAGATCAGTTAGCAGGGCCGGTTCCACCACTTAGGGGTCCCCCCCCCTCCCAGGAACAGTTAGCAGGGCCGGTTCCACCATTAACGGGTCCCCCCCCCACCCAGGATCAGTTAGCAGGGCCTGTTCCATGATTTAGTGGTCCCCCCCCCCACTCCCAGGATTAGTTAGCAGGTAGCAGGGCCGGTTCCACCATTTAGGGGTCTCCCCCCTCCCAGGATTAGTTAGCAGGGCCGGTTCCACCACTTAGGGGTCCCCCCCCCCTCCCAGGAACAGTTAGCAGGGCCGGTTCCACCATTAACAGGTCCCGCCCTCCACCCAGGATCAGTTAGCAGGGCCGGTTCCACCATTAACAGGTCCCGCCCTCCACCCAGGATCAGTTAGCAG
>NW_015151059.1:446709-450470 GCF_000732505.1 Cyprinodon variegatus | reverse complement strand
CTCCACCCAGGATCAGTTAGCAGGGCCGGTTCCACCATTAACAGGTCCCGCCCTCCACCCAGGATCAGTTAGCAGGGCCGGTTCCACCATTTAGTTGTCCCTTTTTGTTAAAATTAAATGTGGTTTAGACCTGGTTTAGATCAGGACTAAATGTGGTTTAGATTAGGTTTGGATGAGGTTTAGATTAGGATTAATTGTGGTTTAGATGTGGTTTAGATTAGTACTAAATGTTGTCTAGATTAGTTTTAGATGTGGTTTGGAGTAGGATTAGATGCAGTTTAGATTAGGATTAGATGTGGTTTAGATTAGGATTAGATGTGGTTTAGATTAGGATTAAATTTGATGTAGACGTGGTTTAGATTAAGATTAGGTGTGGTTTAGATTAAGATCAAATGTGATTTAGATGTGCTTTAGATGTGGTTCAGATTAGGTTTGGATGTGGTCTAGATTAGGTTTTGATGTGGTCTAGATTAGTTTTAGATGTGGTCTAGATTAGGTTTAGATCTGGCTTAGATTAGGATTAAATGTAGTTTAGATTAGGATTAAATGGGGTTCAGATTAGGTTTAAATTTGGTTTAGATTAAGATCAAATGTGGTTTAGATTAGGATTAGATGTGGTTTAGATTGGGATTAAATGTGGTTTAGATGTGGTTTAGATTAGAATTAAATCCAGTTTAGATGGGGTTTAAATGTGGTTTAGATTAGGATTTAATGTGGTTTAGATTGGGATTAAATGTGGTTTGGATTAGGATTAAAGTGGGTTTAGATTAGGATTAAATGTGCTTTAGACGTGGTTTAGATTAAGATTAGATGTGGTTTAGAGCAGGATCAAATGTGATTTAGACTTTGTTTAGATTGGGATTAAATTTGGTTTAGATGTGGTTTAGATTAGAATTAAATGCAGTTTAGATTAGGTTTAAATGTGGTTTAGATTAAGATTAGGTGTGGTTTAGATTTCAATTAAATGCAATATAGATTAGGATTTAATGTGTTTTAGATTAGGTTTAAATGTGTATTAGATTAGTTTTGGATGATACATTCATTTAAAAAGGAGGAATATTATTAGATATATCTGAAATACAAAGAAAACAAACAAAAGAAGATTTGTAATTTTTCCCCAATGTCTGACTCGCCACCAGTAACTGAAAATGGGGATGAGCGCGTAGGACTAGGGTGACCATATTTTCATTTGGGAAAACCAGGACACCTTGTGGATGGGGAGATTGGGATGTCGGTTCCAATGCATAGAGATGTCTGTGGCATGCACTCACTTAACATAGACCTACGTAATCCTATGATAACATGATATTTACAGTTGATTTATTAAAAATGCTTTTCAGTAAAAGTCAACAGCAATAACTCCAATAACAAACAATAATTTTATTCAAAATGTTTTTATTAAAAATGCTTAACAATTCCTGTAATGAATGAATAGCACAATGAAAGAAATAATGTGTCATCTAAACATCCCTCACTTAACAATAAAAGCTAACAATAACTCTCAACTCCCAATAACAGATGATACTCAGCCTCAGCAATGAATGAAATAATGTCTGTTCTGTAGGCTATTGGAAAAAATAGATTAACAAATGAGCTAATTAACAAAAAAAACCTCTTGTGTAGCAAAAATAACTCAAAATGTACCAAAAACGAACAAACATATCAATAGACTATCTTTACTTTCGGAGTCCAGGTGGCTTTTCAGATTCACATTCACATTTCAGTACACATTTGTAGATCTGAAGACAGATTTGTGGATTTTTTACACATTTGCAAACCAGATTACACACACACAAGTAGTTTTGCACATTAGCATATTGTTGTACAGACACACAAATCTCCTCACACATTTACAGTTTCATTTACACATTTTCAAATCCCCCTGCACACTCACAAATCGAAATACAGATACACAACTCTCCACACGCATTTGTAAAAAATAAAGCAATAATTTTGGCCCCATAGAAGGACGCCGCTCTCATTCCCACATCTATTTCACGTACAGAATGAAGATCATAACTGGATATCCAGACAGAGAAACTGGCCTAATTAGATTAAAACATCAGTTCTGATGCGCCACAGGCAGCTAATATTAAGGTGTAATAAACTCGCACATCAGCAATGATAATTATCCTAACAAGCTTCTACAACGTCCGTTGTATTTAACCAGGGAAAAGTGGATGCTCCATCTACGGCATGTTTTTGGTTATAATAATTTTTGCTAGAATTAGTTTTCAGTCAGATGGTGATTTATTGCTTTAACTCTGAGCTCTTTGTGTCGCTCTAATCCACTGTAGGACCTGTTCACTCATTTATTCTGCCTTTACAGGGCTTCTGGAGCCACGGCTCATTCCTCTCATTCCAGAGATCATCATTATCATCAGTTACTGTATTTATTAAACCGTTTAGTCCTTTTCATTTCAATGTCTGCTGAGAATCCTTCAGTAGACTTGATAAAATCATAATTTAGGCAGTTAAATGAATGAAAGCTACTGCAGATGCCAAGCTTAATAAACATGGCGGTAGTGTTTCTAAAGAGCTTGTTAAACACTGCATTGCAGCTGGTTGGACGCCCTGAAGGAGCGTGGTCATTTTGGACCAAACACTCTTCCTCCTCTGCACACACAGCGTCCTCGCCTTGCATTTTCATCTGCTTTCTTTTAACAGAACTTAGCAGACCTTATGATGTGTAAAGTGTTGAAACTAAGGAAAAGTCTTATAAATGTTTGATGTTGTTGCTGGTTTCCTCTGTTCTCCATTGTTGAACCTTCTAGAAATGGCGAGCGAGTTGCCAGGTCCAGTAGCGATGTCTGGAGGAGTGGCGAGCAGCCAGGTGAGAATGGGAGGCGCCGTGTCTGGCCGCGGTGGGAAGAGGAGATCCGGAGGGTAAGGACCTTCAGTGGTATTAAAGCAAATCATTTTAATAGAAATAAACTAGTAGAGAAAGTTTTAGGAATGTTGGATATAGCTGGGATGTATGTTACTAGGATTTGAACTCTGATCACTAACTACAGTGTGGAGCTGTTTAAAAGTGTTATTTTCTATAAATATGCCTTTAATTTTGGGCACTTATGCATATAGTCCAATCTAGTGGAAGCTATTGCATCATCCCATACAGATAAATCCCATTTATTGATCATTCTAATGAAAAAAAAAGTCAGTGAAACCAAGATGGCTGACAGACAGTAAAAAAGACCAAACACCTCGGCCATTTTGGTTTGGAACCACCAATCCAATAGAATTAGTGGATGGATGAATATCTCTTTATACAATAAGACCTTGTTTTACATTCCTAAGGATGTATAAAAACACTTTATTATAATTGCATATCTGGTTAAAGAGTGTTAGAACAGCAGACGAGTTTAGAGACAAGTTTAGTAGTGAAATGAAAGACAAATAAGTTGTAGGATTTGTCTTCAACCCCCTTTACTTGCTTCCTCTGCTTGATAGAAAACAGTTGGACTTCTACTCATAGTTGGTCTAGAATCAGCTTTTCTGAACTCACTAAACATGATTAAACTGACTAACGATGAGCTCTTCAATTACAGCCGTTAATAAAAGGTGGAAGCCAGAGAATTTATTCGTTAAGTCAAGGTGCGGTGCAGGGTGATGATGGGCAGCGCGGGGTGGTGACGGGTGGTGAGGGGCAGCGCCGGGTGGTGAGGGGTGGTGCAGGGTGCTGACGGGTGGTAGGGGGCGGTGCAGGGTGCTGACGGGTGGTGAGGGGCAGCGCCGGGTGGTGAGGGGTGGTGCAGGGTGCT
>NW_015151059.1:444732-445202 GCF_000732505.1 Cyprinodon variegatus | reverse complement strand
GTGGTGCAGGGTGCTGACGGGTGGTAGGGGGCGGTGCAGGGTGCTGACGGGTGGTGAGGGGCTGCGCAGGGTGGTGACAGGTGGTGCTGGGCGGTGCAGGGTGCTGACGGGTGGTGAGGGTCTGCGCACGGTGCTGACGGGTGGTGAGGGGCTGCGCACGGTGGTGACTGGTGGTGCAGGGTGGTGCGGCGTGGTGCAGGGTGCTGATGGGTGGTGCGGGGCAGAGCAGGGTGGTGATGGGTGGAGCAGGGTGGTGCGGTGCGGTGCAGGGTGGTGACGGGTGGTGAGGGGCTGCGCAGGGTGGTGAGGGGCTGCGCGGGGTGGACGGGTGGTGAGGGGCTGCGCAGGGTGGTGAGGGGCTGCACAGGGGGGTGAAGGGCTGCGCAGGGTGGTGAGGGGCAGCGCGGGGTGGACGGTTGGTGAGGGGCTGCGCAGGGTGGTGAGGGGCTGCGCAGGGTGGTGAGGGGCTG
>NW_015151059.1:434616-443363 GCF_000732505.1 Cyprinodon variegatus | reverse complement strand
GGGTGGTGAGGGGCTGCGCAGGGTGGTGAGGGGCTGCGCGGGGTGGACGGGTGGTGAGGGGCTGCGCGGGGTGGACGGGTGGTGACAGGTGGTGCGGGGCGGCGCGGCGCGGGGTGGTGCTGGGCCAGGCATTAAAATGAGACTGGATTCTGCATAATTAGACTTTTAGACACCATCAAACTGATCTATAAGATAAAATGCTCCAATCCAGCCTCAGCATCAGGGTGGAGGTCTACATATTTCCACCCATTTACTCCACTATTTAACCAAACTAAAACACCATCAGAGGAGGTTCAATGACAGGATGCTGAACATTCCATGAAAATGAGACGTATACAAAGCTAGCATGTGCTCTGCATGGACCTCATGGTGTTTATTCTGTCTTTAGGATGGACTTCGATGATGAGGATGGGGAGGGGCCCAGCAAGTTTTCAAGGTAAGGAAACTAGTCATGGTTGTCATCTAAGACCATCCTTCATCAGCAATAAACCCAGAAATGACGGTTCTTCTAGGAAACGAATCTGCTGATCATTTTGATAAAACCTTTGAAATAAAAGCCGCTCAGCTGAAAACAAACACTATGAATGACGTCCATGTTAACAATGTAAAGCAGCAGTGCAGGAGATTGCTTGATTTTCTGTGAAAACGTTGCAGTTCAGTTGAAAACGAGGGGCTTGGTTGATGCCGTGTGTGAAACATGAAACAAACATTACACAATTACAACATTACAGACATGTAGGAACGAGGCGTTCCTGCGCGGTGAGGGAGCACAACAGGATGTGGCGAGAGCCAATCCGCCCTCTGTGTCCTGCAGCTGACCACCACCGACCAGTCCCTGGTTGATCGACTCCAGGGGTTCAGAAACTCTGGGGCGGGGACTTTTGCATATACCATCCTCTGATTGGTCGGTTTAATGCTTTACGGGGTCAAAGCCTGTGAGTCATTATGACCTGTGACTTGAAGGCCTTTATCAGAATGAACAGCAGTGGGATTAACATCTTTCAGAACCGCCTGCTGAATAGATTGGTACGCTCCAATTAATAGCCCTGATCCACAGTCTGAAGCTCCTGCAACACCTTGACTATTTAGGATTTGATGTAGGAAAAATCTAGCAAAAATGCCTGCCTAGGTTAGATCAGTTGTGGGTATGCTGAAACACGTGGATATTAGGGGTGGAACGATTCACAAAATCCACGGTTCAGTTCCGTTTACGGTTTCGTGGTCACGGTTTTTGTTTCGGTTCGGTATATGTTTATTGTTACACCGAAATCCCATAAAAATTTATGAAAAAAATGAAAAAATCCCCAAAAATTAATGGATTGTAATTATTTTAAATGATCCACGGAAACCCAGGATCATTTCCGTATGTTTTGCTGCTTTGAATTTAATCATCTCGCGCATGCTCTCTACCATCTCCAAGGAACTCAGAGCGGAGCGGACGGGAGCCACAGTGGAGGCTGTAGGCTTTGCTTTGAGCAGCCGGTCTGGAGCGCAGCGGGGCGGAGCGCTGATGGAGTATGAGGGATTTCGGGGTTAGCATAACATGTTGGTCATGTTGCTGTTAGCATAAACAAAACGTGTTGCACAATGCTTGCACACAGTTGCACTTTTCTCCACAACTTTTTCCTCCGTCATCGTAGGTCACTTTAAATGCAAAGTGGTCCCATACAGCAGACCTATAAAGTGCTGCTGGCGCGTCTTCCAACTCCTGTTCTTTCCCATTCGCCATACCCACACAATTCTCCACAACAACTGATTTTTTTTTTTCTGCTAAGCTGCTTTGCTTCTTCTTCTTCTTGTTTACTACTGGTGGTTGGCTTTGGGCGCAGTACCGCCACCTTCTGCTCTGGAGTGTACACGCTTCGCTCAGAGAAAAAGGAGCAGCGCATGAACCGAACGCAACACACACGAACCGAACCGAGACAGTCGAATCGAACGGTTCGGACGGTTTTCATAAACCGTTCCATCCCTAGTTAGATATACATAAGGATGTTGAGGAATAACGAGCATGCTCTAAATTACTCATATTCAATCCGTGATCCATCAGTTCCAGGTCAGTTATCTGATGGCTGACATCCGTTCAGTGTCAGTTCCTCATCAGTCGTGGCGTCTAGCTTATCCTAAACCTCTGAGTAACTTGTCCATAACTTCTGCGTAACTTATCCAGAACTTCTCTCCAACGCATATCAAGGTATCTGACGTGTTCCAGACGAGCGCTGAACGTGTTTCTAACTTCCAGCTGCTGTATAATGGCATATTGGCAGCGTTTTGGTATAAAGGGGGTTCTCAGGAGGAAACCGTCAGTTCTCCTCCAGAATTCATCCCCATCATAGGGTGAGCCAGAATGTGAGTGATGGATCCTCCCTACGTTCACGCCCACAACCAACACACTTCCTAGCAGACATGATGCTCAATCTGCTGACACCAGAAACCTGCTTTCTTTTTATTCATTCTTTTCATTTTGTTTCTTTTTTGTGGCAGGCAGTCAACAGGAGCTAGGTTAATACAGCAATCAAAGAAATCTTTTTCTGCAGGCCGGACACCTCATCGCATCGCTGCCCCCCTCTGGACACTGGCTGGTGCATCATTTCATGGGCATTATGCTGTTGTGCGTTATGCAGAAGTTCAGAAGGACTGGACTCGCTATGAATACTCTATGTTTACGCCCAGAATAGAAAAAAATCAGTGTTAGTGTTAGTATCAGTGTTAAGTTTCTGCCGGCGTTTAGGAGATTCTGGAACGTCAGGCAGAAGCTGGATAAATCAGCAAGGTGTGACAGGGGCTTAACAGGCAGAGTTTTACCTGCTACGTTGGGTTCTGTTTTCTCCAGCTATGATGATGATGGTGGGGATAAGCAGAGGTACCGTAAATCCTCTAATATAGGCCGGGGCCTTTATTTCACTCAGGTGCATCTTGGTCCAGGCCATTATTGGAAGGAGGCCAGAATTAGAGGCAGGCCTCTATTTCTATTTGATCAAAACAGACGACCAGTGGAATTAATAAAAACAGATTGTCTCTTTGAACCGATAAAATACTAGGTTAATTTATTGAAAAAGTACAGTTACCATAACGGTTTACAGAACATTATTCAGACATCTTCCAGCAGCTGCTATTTTTCTGCACAGCAATACAAAAAAAAAGACACAGAATGGATTCTTGGCCAAACAAAGTTTTAAAATAAATTAATGGAAACTGTTCTGCCATCACAGCCGGTCAAAAAAACCAAACAATCCGGCCTCCTGTCTGCAGCACTGTCTGCGCTAAGGATGGGAATTCCCAAGCTAATGGATTGGATTCGTTAATGGAATACAGGCCAATATTAGAGGATTTACGGTATGCCAGGCAGGCTTAGCCAGCTGTAGTTATTCAGTTCTAAGATAAGGTTTCTCTAATGGGTGGAAGTGATCATTAACAGTTCCTGTTTAACAAATACACACAGAGTTTAATAATCAACAGGTTCCTGATCTGAAAGCGTTTTTTTCTCACAGCAAAGAGGTTAAAGAACCACAGTCTGAGTTGTACTGAAGACAAAACAACAGGATGAAGGTGTGGAACCATTTTCCCTAAAACACCTGGAAGACTTTATTCTACTAATAATTCTTTGATTTGAGCGTCATTCAAGCTAACTTTGAATATCCATGCATAGAAAACTGGAAGGAATCATCATCATCAGAAAGTTCAGAAAGCATTTGATTTGGTTCCTGATCAGGTGGGGAACACTAGAACCGAACTGTTAGGACCCAATCTGATCGGTTCAGGTGACGCTGTGGTTCCTGATCAGGTGGGGAACACTAGAACCGAACCGTTAGGACCCAATCTGACATCACAGCTCCTCCTCTTCAGCCTCTGGGGGTCTAATATCTTCTGTTCTCTGTTTCAGAGAGAATCACAGTGAGATCGAAAGACGTCGGCGTAACAAAATGACCCAGTACATCACCGAGCTGTCTGACATGGTGCCCACCTGTAGCGCCCTTGCCCGCAAACCGGACAAGCTGACCATCCTGCGAATGGCCGTCTCTCACATGAAGTCCATGCGGGGCACAGGCAACACTTCTACTGACGGCGCCTATAAGCCCTCCTTTCTCACCGAACAGGTAGAGTCCATGTTCCAGAAACTGTTTTATATCAACTTGTTTTTATAAACATCTCAGGGCAGGTTTAAAGCATCAGGGGCTTCCAGCTCCATCTAGGGTGGATCCCATTAAAGGGCAGCAGAATGTAGAATATATTGTTAAATGATCAGTTTCACTTTCCATGGTTATTAATTAAAGGGAAACACTGTTTCATTTACATTGGGTCCTTGATTTTCTGTTATTCCATCATGTTCTACTCACCCATATGAGTTTAGTGTCATTAGGAGCCGTTATGAAGATATTCCGTTAGGTTATATCCAAGTAACCTCTTCCTATGGGCAACGACTTGAAGGCACAAACTAAACTGTTCATCATTTATTCTTTATGGTCCCCCAGACATCCGCCGTTAGATTTTTATGTTTATATTTTTTTTAAAACAAAGCGGCGTGTGTATGATGTCATCCGCGTGCGTTGGCTACCATTGATTCATCCTGTCCGCTGAACTGCTGCTAGTCTTCGTCACATGCCTGGAAGATGTCTAGTGCTGCTACCACAGATGATCTCGCTCTCCAAATGGAATTGAACGATTCAGATTAGCTAGAATGAATAGAAGGGGTAGAGCGTAGCCGCCTGTGGCCCAGGCTAACTGTCACTACTACAGTCCGCCGCGCGGATGAACAGGAGCACGCAGCATAAAGGTCACCACACACCCGGCTCATCTGCAGCTGCATTTCACCTCCTGTTGTTAATAGTGTCTAGATAATAATAAATTATGACTTTTGCATTTATTGGGGGAATAATAATGAACACAGTCAAAAACACAAATCAAAGAACATTTTACCAAATAAAACAATCAAACCCCCATCAGAGCCAGCGGTACTTCACACACGGCTATGCAGAGAGAGGGCTGCTGCAGATGGGCTAACGTTAGCCCTGGCTGCTGCAGACAGGGTGACGTTAGCCCTGGCCTCTACAGATGGGCTAACGTTAGCCCTGGCTGCTTTTAGCCTTGGAGGTCAGCTGGTTGCCGTGGTCCTCTCAACTTTGGAAATAATTTTTAAAATGACGCATTAAACCGGTAAATGGAGCATATAGTAACGCTTTAAAGTATAATATTCACCTCAAATCATCTTAAAACGTACTTTTATTGAAGAACAGCAACAGAAAAGAGAACTTTTAACTTTCAATGGAGCGCTCCATTGAAAGCTCCTGCTGCAGTGCATGCTCGGACAGCTGTCAGTCTGGAGAACGGACAAGTCTGCTCTGATGCATGCTGGGTAAAGAGGGAGGGGCCAGAACAACCTCCGGGGAGTTTGTTCGTTCTAGGTCTGCTGTTCTGGTGAATTGGAGCAGTACTAGGGTTGAGGATGATGACATTTCACGAGGACACCAGGACGCACAAGTACACAGACTGAGAAACGGCCCATGTTTTTACTATTTGTGAGATGAAATATTTAGATTGTGCCTTTTCTTGGCCAAAAAAAAACAGCAATAAGTACAAAAACCCTCCTCCTTTCCTCTCCTAAATGCTGCTTTGCTAAATTGATTCGTCTACAGATAGCTGTTCCTTAGCTGAGGTTTGTTGGTCAGTGCGGGTTTGTTCGGAGAGATTGGCGTTTCTTATTTTCCGCTGTAGGTGTCTCCTTTAGGTGTGGAAAAAGCGTAGTGGTGCTGCTGCCTTTAAATCACGCCTTTAGGCAAATGTTGCTGACCAGTTTCAGGGCTTAAAGCAAAAACGGAAATTGCACATCACTACTGCACCTAGCTATGGATGGCCGTTCTTCTGTTAGCAGCTAACTTGTTAGCTACCTGGACCGGGAACCTTTTCTGACCATTTAAAAGATGCCTTTTAGAATATTACCCAATGGCTTCTAATACAACTGCATCTAAATAAACTCCCTCCCTTGCTGGGAACCTTGTGTTGCCAATGTTTACTAGCCGCTATTCACTGCTGTTTCTGCTATGAAGGCTGCAGCTCGTTCATCTAACTGCCCCCCCCGGAGAACTTAAAGCCCCGTAGTCCCAAGCAACAGATGATTTTATTCCATTTTTCAGAACAAACCTCTCACTCCCCTGTACTTCTGATGCTGTTTAGGGTGATTTTGTGTATAATCCTGCAGCTACAGTAACTCCGGGGAACCAAAAATGCATCTTTAAAATAAAGTAATCCGAAACAAAAATTTCAAATGAATTCATTGAATAGATTTTTTGCCCAGGCCTTCTAACAGGCACATACTGTAGAAAGTATTCACATCCCTTCTGAATGGGTGAGGGTCTCTGCTTTGACTCGGCAGGAGCTGAAGCACCTGATCCTGGAAGCGGCCGACGGCTTCCTGTTTGTGGTGGCAGCAGAGACGGGCCGAGTCATCTACGTGTCGGACTCTGTGACCCCGGTGCTGAACCACCCGCAGTCAGAGTGGCTTGGCAGCACCCTGTATGAGCAGGTTCACCCCGACGACGTGGACAAGCTGAGGGAGCAGCTTAGCACCTCGGAGAACTCAATGACAGGTAGGAGTCATAACATTTGCTCTCTGCGTATTATATTGGTTTCATTTTTCCATTTCTGACATTTCCACCTGGAAATGAAAAGCTGCTTGGGGGAAAATCTACCAGTTTATTTACCATTTAATGATGAATGCAGGTTCTATGGAGAGAGGCCTCTCACCATGGCTGCATATCTTTGTAGGAAGGTTCCTCACTGTTAATGAGCTGCAAACTCTCCCTTTTATTTCTGGCTGTTGATGGTCGGACAGGACGGATTCTGGACCTGAAGACGGGAACAGTAAAGAAGGAAGGACAGCAGTCTTCCATGAGGATGTGCATGGGCTCCCGGCGCTCCTTCATCTGCCGCATGAGGTCTGTGGTTGATCAGAAATGTAAAGCCTGGCGCAGTACTGCAGGGGGGGGGGCTATTACAGAGCATCGCCTTGATACGTGCATTCCTTCTAACAGGGGCCAGTGTGTCTTTAAATCTCAGAATGAGTCCAGCTGTTGGTCTCAGAATCGTGTTGGATAACATTGAATGGCTCTGATGGGTCAGGAAGAAAGTTCTGGTTCCGTTTGAGGCAGGTCCGGATTCTAAAATATCTCCCAGATTTGATCATCACCCAGACCTCCATTCAGTCCATAATCTGAACAGCTTGCAGAACTCCCAGGACCAATGAGAGCATTGATGAGCCTGCCTCCTTGTAGGAACCTCTGATTACCTCCTACTAGGAACCTCTGATTGGCTCCTACTAGGAACCTCTGATTGGCTCCTACTAGGAACCTCTGATTGGCTCCTAGTAGGAGCCTCTGATCGGCTCCTAGTAGGAGCCTCTGATCGGCTCCTACTAGGAACCTCTGATCGGCTCCTACTAGGAACCTCTGATCGGCTCCTAGTAGAGAACCTCTGATCGGCTCCTACTAGGAACCTCTGATTGGCTCCTACTAGGAACCTCTGATCGGCTCCTACTAGGAACCTCTGATTGGCTCCTAGTAGAGCCTCTAATTGGCTCCTACTAGGGACCTCTGATTGGCTCCTAGTAGAGCCTCTGATTGGCTCCTAGTAGGAACCTTTGATTGGCTCCTACTAGGAACCTCTGATTGGCTCCTAGTAGGAACCTCTGATTGGCTCCTACTAGGAACCTCTGATTGGCTCCTAGTAGGAACCTCTGATTGGCTCCTACTAGAAACCTCTGATTGGCTTCTACTAGGAACCCTCTGATTGGCTCCCAGTAGGAACCTCTGATTGGCCCCCAGTAGGAACCTCTGATTGGCTCCTAGTAGGAACCTCTGATTGGCTCTTAGTAGGAACCTCTGATTGGCTCCTAGTAGAGAACCTCTGATTGGCTCCCACTAGGAACCTCTGATTGGCTCCCACTAGGAACCTCTGATTGGCTCCCACTAGGAACCTCTGATTGGCTCCTAGTAGGAACCTCTGATTGGCTCCTAGTAGGAACCTCTGATTGGCTCCTAGTAGAGCCTCTTACTACCTCCTAGTAGAGAACCTCTGATTACCTCCTAGTAGGAGCCGATCGATAGATTCCAGGTTTATTTTATTTAATCACCTTCAGTAATGATAAATTACTACTAATAATACATTATAATAGTAATAATGTATTTATTATGATAATAATAAATAATAATATATGATTATAAAATGTCTTTATTCCCTGCTTCCTTCCTAGCCTCCTGGTATCAGAGCTCAGTTTGCTAAGCCTCTGTCCTTTTGTTGCTCAGCCTTCATGGCCGGTTTAGGTGATGCCATCTGCAAAAAGTCAAATGTTTATGATCTGATGCACTGCTGTTCACCACGCAGAGACAATCTCTCTGCTTCTCTGATTCTTCTCAGTCTGTAAAGGCACTTCCAGTGTTTTTAGTTCCTGCCGTCTGGACCGTGTTATCAGGAGTCTGTCTAATGTTTGCTTTTCCTTGTTTAGATGCGGCAGTGCACCCCTGGACCACATCTCCCTAAATCGCCTGTCCAACATGAGGAAGAGATACAGGTAGAGTCCAAACGGCTGCCTTGATCCAGAGTTTTAGGGATTTACTAACTTTAAAGTTTGATGCTCACTGCACCCTAATGGTGAGGGTTAGATTCACTGGTGGAGGGTTAGATTCACTGGTGGAGGGTTAGATTCACTGGTGGAGGGTTAGATTCACTGGTGGAGGGTTAGATTCACTGGTGGAGGG
>NW_015151059.1:425774-434584 GCF_000732505.1 Cyprinodon variegatus | reverse complement strand
ATTCACTGGTGGAGGGTTAGATTCACTGGTGGAGGGTTAGATTCACTGGTGGAGGGTTAGATTCACTGGTGGAGGGTTAGATTCACTGGTGGAGGGTTAGATTCACTGGATAACTTCAAGGAGAAATAAAGTTGATGGGATGAAAAAGTAATTACATATTTCCAGAGTAAATCTGAAGGAACTGCTGCTCTGTCTGATCTTTAAATCACAGATAGTCCTTCTGTATTTCCCTTTTTAGATGAATAAAGCATTTTTAAAATGACTTTGAGCAGAATTTCTGTCCATGGTGCTCACCCTCATCAGAAACACCTCCAGAGCCGTCCTCTAACCGTTTGGGACTGTTTCAGTTAACAGGAAGCAGTGCAGTTTATCTGATCAGTGATCAGCTCTGGATCAACAAACCACAGAATCATGTTTTATGTGAAAAGTTCTGAGTGACGGGATGTTTTATCATGTTGCTGTGTCTCTCTCTTCATCTTGGTCAGGAACGGCCTGGGACCGTCCAAGGAAGGAGAGGCTCAGTACTCTGTGGTGCATTGCACTGGATACATCAAAGCATGGCCCCCTGCAGGTAAAAAGGTGTACTGCAGCCGCCTGTGAAGTCAGGCCACTGCTGTTTTTAGTTAAAAACTGTTTTTGATGCCAACAGTGAAGATTTCAGGGGAACATCCAGGAGTCCCTGGTATCTGGCAGGTCTTTAGAGGAACGTTTCACACTAGTTAAACCAAATGTTCACTTAAAACTAAATCATTTAAATTCTTTCAATGAAGCAGACTTCTACAATAAGTCAATAAGAGAGTTTTCTCTGCAGAACAGGAAGATCATGTGTATGAATACATTTGATCTGTTCAGCTCTTTTCAAGATGCTTTCCAGAAGCAGAGCATCAAGAAGACAAAAAGGAGTCGTTGTAGATGAAAAGGCCCATTTAGATCTGTGAAGCTGCAGAGGAGAGAGTCTGCGCCTCTGTACTTAAACACACCTTTTCCATCATTTTTCATGCTTTCATTTCTCTAACCTCTGTTACATCATGGGAACAGCTGCCTTCTAGCTTGACTAAAGATGGTGGCTGCTGACGGAGGAAGGCATCATTTCATCCACCTGTGCTTGAGCTGAGACGGGGGGGCGGAGCTTAGAAACCGCTGCTGTAGGGGAGGGGGGTGGGAAGCAAAGGATGCTGATGATCAAGGGCCTTAAGACTTTTGAGAAGGATCCAAAAAAAAAAAAAAAAGTACAAGCCTGATTAGATAGTTTGTGTGTGTGGGGGGGTGATGTATAGACCAGTGGGTTCTAAGTGCGACAGAGGCCTGGATACGGCTTTATATGATCTAACATTTCACTAAGATAACCTGCCTTCATTCATCCAGCAGTGAAACAGAGTCAGTCACATCTAAATGCTGTTTCTGTCTGTCTGCCTGTGAAACGCAGGAATGACCATTCCAGAGGAGGACACAGAGGCGGGGCAAACAGGAAAGTACTGCCTGGTGGCCATTGGCAGACTGCAGGTGGGTTTCAGCTCATGGTCATCTTCTCTGATACCTAGCATGGAAACACATCACCCGCTGGATAACACGGCGCTCATATGCAGCAGCAGCCGAGAGCCTGCAGAGCAAGACCCTTAACCTCACACTGCTCCCCGGGCGCCGCTAATGGCAGCCCACTGCTCCCCAGGGGGAGGGGTTAAATGCAGAGAGGGAATTTGGTTGCTCTGTACTGCTGACAGTGGAATGAGAGTAAAAAGCTGATAATTATTACATGATGTAAAGCTTTGAAATGTTATTACTGGATGATCTGTTATCCTTTACGGGCTCGATGTTAACCATCGCCCGATCTACACATTTCATTGCAAATTTCATTTCAGTGCAATGATCGCAAAAAAAATTATTTATCAGTCAAAATTACTTTAAAATCACGAACATTCGATGAAAACGACCCAGAAGCGTTGTCATCGCCATTTTTGTTGTTTTGTACACATTCTCGCATGATTTGAAAAAGGTGCGTGATTTTCCGCCAAATGGCGTGATTTTTGTCCGGTAATTGGCGCGAATCAGACACATTTTTTTCAACTTGGCAGGCTAAAAAAAAAAACACATGGCAAAAGTTATGTACAGTAACACACCCTCCACCTATTTCACCCTCCACCCAGATAACCCTGGATTTAAAATTATCGGTCAGGGGTTAGGAAGATTTGCATAATTGTATGCCATGCGCACAGTGTAAATATGGCTATCATATGGCAGTCTTCTGTACAGTGATGCAGGTCAGACATTAAAAAATGTTCATTAATTTTTTTCTCTTAGACAATGGAGAGGTGCATTTAAATGTTATAGAGCTGAACATGTTAGATTGGTGACCTGTTATGTTGTTATTATTTTTGTCTTGTTGCTGCTTTTATTTTGTGAGGGAAAACTAATCCTGAGTCAGTTAAAAGTCAGGGAATTCTGAAATGATGTCAGACTGTGGAAACCCTGCATAAAATAACTATGTATAATGATTCTCTAGAAAAGTCACATTATATTAATAGTATTATCTTGTATAAACATACCGTGACTCTAAAATAAAAGTTATTCATTTGTGACATTGACTTCTGTCTTGTGATTTATCTTAAGTTTTTAACCTGTCAAGTTGTTTTTAGATTTCTAACATTACAATTTATATTTTTCCAAGCACACAACAGTTTAAAGCAAAGTTTGAAAAGAATGTGCAGGAAGGATTGAAAAGCATGTTAACACGGTAATGTAGGCTTGAGTTCATTATCTGACGCATGCATATAAACACCAGGAACCTGGAAACTTAAAAAATACTGAATTACAAAAAACATTTAAAAAACAAACATGTTTCATTGATATATATACAAAAATGAATATTAGGAACTATATTTATCAAACATTATACTGGGCAAGGAAAAATAGTTTCTGGGCAAATGAAATGTGAAAGTCACTAGCCCAAAGGGCAAGTGGTAAAAATTCTTAACGTCGACCTCTGCTTTAAGATAATCAAATGATGAGACTGACATGGAAAACTAGCAGCAGGACGATGATCTGATGGAGTCTCTAAATACAGGAAAGAAGGAATGTTGTTTCCTGTCGTTGGCGCTCACACCTCCTGTCCTTAGAGTAGCACCGGTCAGTGGGCCGGTTTTCACTCGCCATGGTTCTGACCATCTGATAGACGTTCCTGACGTAGCACGTCCAGAAGGCCGCTGCCTTCCTGTTTACAGAAGGAAAAGCATAACCATTATACGCTTTCAACCAATAAACGTCCTTTAATTTGAGCAATTTATCAGAAAGATGTTTTAAAAGCCACATTATTTCCCTTTATAGTGTCGCTATGTAAATAGGGACCTAAATACGTCCTCGACTCAGGGAAACTGCACAAGACAAATAACAGGTTATTTAACATGTTCCTTTCTGCAGCAGTTAAACTATTAGATATTAGGAGCTGCGGAGTGTGAGGTTAATGACTGGATGCTCCTCCTCCTGCAGGTGACCAGCTCTCCCGTCTCCATGGATATGAACGGCCTGTCGGTTCCTACAGAGTTCCTCTCCCGTCACAACTCGGACGGCGTCATCACCTTTGTTGACCCTCGTTGCATTAATGTCATCGGTTATCAACCTCAGGTGAGCTCATGCAGATTTCACAGCAGGAAGCAGCTGTTTTCATTTTCTGTTTTGGAAACATCAGATAAATCTGACGATGCAAAGAATCTGATACTGACCTTCATAGAAAGAGGTACAGGACACATTATATGGAAAATAAAGAGATTTGTTCTAGACTTACAGGTATTTATTTATTTATCTGATACTATGGTGGCCAGCAGGTCCAAACACAAAACTGGACTAACCCACCAAACAGATGAAAAGAAATAAAGCGAAATGCTGCTGTGACAGATGATAGAGAGCAGCTGTGGATAAAGAGCTGCCGCAGCAGCCAGAAGGATCCCTGCTTCAACACATATGAACCATCATATGAAGCTTCTGACTAAAACACTGTGTGGTGTGGAGGCTGCAGCGCCTCACACTGGAGGATGAGGAGAGCCCACCTGTCCAGCAGAGAAGATCATGGGGGCTCCTCTTCCCTCCATTAAAGACATTTCATCCCAGCGCTGCATGTCCCGTGACATCATCAGTGACCCCTCACCCCCCCACAATGGACTGTTCTCCCTGCTGCCCTCTGGGAAGAGGCTTCACAGCATTCAATGCAGGACCAGCAGGTTCTGCAGCAGCTTCTTCCCCACCGCCATCACACTGATGAACTGTTGAAACTCTAAATCAGAGACTCTGCATCACACTGATGACATCATATCTGCGCTAAATGGCAAAGTTCTCAAATCCCTTTAAAGGAATAGTACACCCAAAACATGATTAGCCTTCATTTTCTACTCACCCCCATGCTGAACAACACTCTGGAGTACTTTTTTGATATCTCAAATGCATCTGGAGATCTGGGAGGCTTCTTGCTGTCTGCTGACATTCAAATAATGGAGGTCTATGTCGCCCGAGGCAGAAAGGTCCATAAAAGTCCACAAAAAACGTGTCAATATTCCTCCATACTGCTCGTCCAATGTATTCCAAGTGTCCTGAGTGGGTAGCGTCCATAATTTACTCGAAACAAAGTCATTTAGAATGTTTTTAGAGCATAAACAGTAGTGTATAGGATTTCCTAAAAGCGCGTTCACGAGTCTACGGAAACCGCAGCAGACCAAACCAGATGAAAGTGCGCATTCAGCGTCTGCTCTGCCGATAATGCAAGCGTAGAAGAAGAAATGTGCTGTTTACCTGTGCAAAGAAAGAAACAACGAAAGAAAAATTTCTGAGGACTTCAGTGTTGAGGAAGAGCATGAGTTCTTTGCCGAGCTGAATGCGCACTTTCATCTGGTTTGGTCTGCCGCGGTTTCCGTAGACTCGTGAACGCGCTTTTAGGAAATCCTATACAATACTGTTTATGCTCTAAAAACTAAATGACTTCGTTTCGAGTAAATTATGGACGCTACCCACTCAGGACACTTGGAATATTGACACGTTTTTTGTGGACTTTTATGGACCTTTCTGCCTCGGGCACCATAGACCTACAACATAGGGCAACATATTCTACTGATCATTGCTGCTCTTTATAAAGGCAGATGTTCACTGTTGGAAGGCCTTATGCATCGGAATGTCTAAACTAAATAAAGTTTGTCTTTCCCTGTTTACCTGTGGTTGGACAGGTGAATATTACCTCCTGCATCACCTGGGGTTAGACATGATGCATGAGGCTACATTCACCTGTGCTAAGTAACCCTTTGCTCTGTTTCCTCAGGATCTCTTGGGAAAGGATATTCTGGAATTCTGTCATCCTGAGGACCAGAGTCACCTTAGAGAAAGCTTCCAACAGGTAGGTTTGCTAACGGGATGGTATGGGGGGGGGGGGGTGTCCTGAACTTCAGCTGTTAATAGAGAGGTTCTGAATGCTAAAGCTGTAAATGAGCTCAGAGCATGGCCTTTACATGTATACCAAGCAATAGAGAAGCTGTTTATGAAGAAGCTCTCCTCCTCCTCCGTATCAGCCCACCACATGGACCCCATGCAGGTAAAGGGCTAACTGAGGCCATGCTAACCTGAACAAAGTCCACAGCTCTTCAGACATGTGAGAATGTCAGCAGCTCTCTGGATGAAAGGCTTTCTGCAGAGAGCCCCCTACCTGTAGATAATGTCCCATCTGAAGGCAGGTGGTCCACAGGGTCGCTTCTCCACTCTTCTTCTTCTCTTTGTTCGCTAATGAGCAGCGTTTTAAAGTTCTCACCTTTAGCTTATTGATATCCTGATGACGTGGGAGTGGAAGGTGGCCCGCTTCCTGCTGACTGCTCACCTCACATTCAGAACATGGACCAGCTTCGCTCCGGGTTCAGTGGCAGCTTTCTGGACCTTAATGTCAGCCAAACCAGAGAGTTAGTTTAGGGGGAGTCTGGGAGCTGCAGGAACCAGACTATCTTTTAAATTCATCATCATGAGAGGACAGGAAGGGTAGCCAGTGGTCCGTTTAACAAACCAAGATCCTTAACTCTAAATAACTCTAGCCTAAAGTCAGAAATTCTGAGTGTTCGGTTTCACAACAGCTGCTATAAATTAGTTCAATCAATTTTAACTAGAATTTAGCACGTGCATAACAAGTGTGAAAAGCCATGATCAGTGGAGCACCGATTTGACGAGGTACCATGACAACAGGCAACAGGAAGTGCCTGTTTCACCCCACTGGAACTAGAGATTAAATGAAGAAATAATGTGTTTAGAAGACAGAGAAACAGCTCTACAGCTGCCAAGATTGCTGCTCCAGTTGATTTAAGTTTATATGAAGTGGGCTATGGCAGGCCGTTTTTACATTTATTATAAGCACTCTCCTCTCTGTTGTTTCATTTGTAGATCACTAAAACAAGATTCTTTCTGATCACAATCACACTCCTAGACTGAACTGTAAGGGAGGAGGGTAAAATAGGTTTAGCGCTACGGCAGCACGGGAGTCAGAATTACATGCAGGAGCAAATGGATAAAAATAAACCGGAGGAAAAATAACATGAATCGATACTCTTGCGGACGTGTCGATGGAGCGGGCCGTGAATGAGACAGACTGAGGAAGGATGGAGTGTTGATGAAGGAACAGAATGATGGCTACCATCAGTTTCAATATGGCAGCAGAAACCAGACTGGAACTGCTCAGATTGATCATTTGAAGTTAGACGGACGGGAAGTTGGGGAAAGGCATGTTTTTACCAATTAATGGCAAGTTAGAAAGGGGTAAAAGGTTATTGTAAATCTAAGGATCTGGTCCAGGTTCCTTCTGTGCCGTTTTAAATATGAAAGATTCCAGAGGTAGGAGAGGAGAGAACGATGGCAGCTAACGATGCGAGGAGAGGCTGGTGCTAACTCCCACCGCCCAGTGACTTCCCACTCTCTCCTCTCCTTAGCCACAGCACTTATCTCCAGTTCTTATGTTGATCCTGACCTGGTGACATAGAAAAGGCCCAGAATGCTGAGGGAATGGTGGCGGCAGAGTTCAAACTCTGATCCCGGTTTCTGTTGTCCTGCAGGTGGTGAAACTGAAGGGACAGGTGTTATCTGTCATGTATCGCTTCCGCTTGAAAAACAGGGAGTGGATGCTGATCAGAACCAGCAGCTTCACCTTCCAGAACCCGTACTCTGATGAAATCGAGTACATCATCTGCACCAACACCAACGTCAAGTAAGTTACTTCACATCCTCTGCATTGCTGTTGAGTTTCATTCTTAGAAGTTAAACTAGGAGAAGTTTTAAAGAATGTGTTGCAACTGCCCCACCCACCCCCACCCACCCGCCCTTAATAAGGAACACTTGCATTACAAAGTTCTCCAGATATAAACCATATAAAAAGAGCTGATGCATATTTCCTTCATCCTCCTTCTGGGCAACCTTTGCCTCCTTTCTCTTCATTTTAGCTGAAAGGAAAGTAAAAACTAAATGACTAATACTGACATCCCCTGGTTTCATCCTAACATAAATGTCATTCTCCAGCAGGGTTAGCGTTGTGCCCATGCACAAAACTTAACATTCAACATGTCAATCTGCTCTATCCAGAACCGGTCAAGTGGAAAAGTTTTAGTTTCACCTGGTTTAATTTTATAAAAAATCTTCTTTAAGGAACCTTTGGCTGTCAGACTATTAATCGATTAATCTAAAAATGAACAAACAGATTAACCGATGTGCAAATCATTGTCTAATGGTTAGTTGCAGCTTTAATCTAAATAAATGAACCTGGTCATTGTGTTCCATAACGACAAGCTCTCTTGTTGCTGCAGTCTGACCACACATGCTGCTGAAAATGACAGACTGCAGCTATAAATGTACAGGAAATCCTCCAAACATCATTCTCCATCTGACTCTTTGAATCGCACCTTTTCTGTAGAAGAAATATCAGATAAATTAGAAGAAATGTGACTAAATGCAGATTAAATTATCTCTTATTGATGGTTTCAATTCCTCTGGACAGTCTCAACACTCACACTGTGAGGGTGACTACAGGTGTGGCTAACCTTTGGCTAAGCGTGGCCATCTTCTAGCTCCGCCCCTCAGTGTATGAAGCTGCTGATGTGTATCTATTGTTGTTTTTTCAGGCAGTTGCAGCAGCAGCAGGCAGAGTTAGAGGTTCACCAGAGAGACGGTCTCACAGCGTATGATCTCTCCCAGGTAATCCCCTTTAAAGCGGTCCTATAGTCCATCAGTCAACAGGAAATGGGACGGATTTCCCTTCAGTCAAAGGTGTTTGGAGATGAACATTTTCATTCATTTTCATTCCCAGCATTTTGGGTCCTCTTTATTCTCATGATTTCCATCAGTTGTGGAACATTATAGATTTTTAGAATCACTTACAAGAACATCCGTAAATCTCCTGAACTGTGAAGGTGGCAACAGAAAATGGTCTTAAAGGCTGATTTCACTCTTTCTATGATATTAAGTATAACTGATTGCTGTGGTGTGAGAGAGCTGTCAGTAGAAGTGTTTATGTGCAGGTCGATCGAATTTGTAAATACAGGTTGTTTGTTTAACTCATACATACAGGTTGCATCAAATGTTTATGTTGAATGTTGAAATGTTGAACGGTGACTTGAGTGAAACGACCATGGAAACGGTGAATTTAAGTGAGCGAAACGACCATGGAAACGGTGAATTTAAGTGAGCGAAACGACCAGAGAAACGGTGACTTTAAGTGAGCGAAACGACCAGAGAAACGGTGACTTTAAGAGAGCGAAACGACCAGAGAAACGGTGACTTTAAGTGAGCGAAACGACCAGAGAAACGGTGAC
>NW_015151059.1:421057-423324 GCF_000732505.1 Cyprinodon variegatus | reverse complement strand
CTTTAAGTGAGCGAAACGACCAGAGAAACGGTGACTTTAAGTGAGCGAAATGACCAGAGAAACGGTGACTTTCAGTGAGCGAGACGACCAGAGAAACGGTGACTTTCAGTGAGCGAGACGACCAGAGAAACGGTGACTTCAGGTAAGCGAAATGACCAGTGAAACGGTGACTTTATGTGAGCGTGATGACCATGTTTTTAAACACATTTACCTACTTATTTGGACATATACACGAATGAAGCGCTATGACAACATGAACCCCACGCTGTTAGACTGACAGTGGCTCACCTTTAAACATGAAGGGCCTCCCCCCAAACACCAGACCTCATTCAGTCGTTGGTTTTTAGACTAAATCTGGTCGGTCTGTTATAGTATGGATTTAGTCCAGAAATCATCATTGAACATTGGGCTGTGATTGGTCGCTCTGATTTTGTCCCTCTTTAGTCCAATAATAGAAGTTTCAAACCCAGTTTTCAACAATCTGAAAGTAACCAAATGTAGACGTCGTTTGAACGTAAATCATGTCGTCTTTTCAGCCAGTTTCTGCTGGGTGGTTTAGAGCAGGCATTCACAGTTTAGTCCCACAGAAGACTCAGGTTAAAGAGCCGTAACATTAATCTAATTGTGGTTTTAAAAACAGGAGATGATGATAGATTTTGGAAGACACATGGATGGGGTAGAATGTGAGGTGGAGGATTATAAATACCAAGAGTAACTGTGCAGTCTGCAGTGAGCAGCAGAGCAGCCTTGACTTCCTCAGGAAGCTTGGGTCCTTCAGCGTTTGGAGGAAGATGCTGCCCCTCTTCATCTACTGGGGTAACAGCATCAGGCCTGTCCTAGAAGCTCCTGATGATGGACAACTTTAATAGTCCTCTTCAGACTGCAGTCAGAGGCTCCTCCAGATCCTGTTCAAGGCAGACCATACCGCAGATCCTCCCTGCTGTCACAGCTTCCATCACTTTATCTCCCTGTGAGAGTAGGACAGATCCACTGATGGATGCTTAATAGTGTTTCTCCCTTCAGGTACCTGTGGCAGGAGTCAGCAGTGGCGTCCATGATGCTGGGAAAAGCATTGAGAAGACAGAGACCCTGTTCTCCCAGGAGAGAGATCCACGCTTTGCTGAGATGTACACCAGCATATCTGGCTGTAAGTCACATGTTTGCTAAAACTCTTTGGATGGGCTTTTGTGTAACAGCAGCTTTTTATCCAAAGCGGGAGACAAGAAGATGATGGTTCCTTCCTCCACGGCGGGAGGACAGCCCCTCTACACCCAGAGCTCTCCTTTTCAGCAGGGCCACTCTGGAAAGAGCTTCAGGTGCGGTGCAGCCATGTTGTCCCATCCAGGGGTTCCCTCCCTCACAGCAGACCCTTACAAGGTTTTTTTCCTTCCCAGTTCTTCGGTAATTCATGTTCCTGGTGTTAACGACATCCAGTCCTCGGGATCGTCCAATCAGAACCTGGCTCAGATCTCCAGACAGCTGAACCCAGGCCAGGTGGCATGGTCAGGCAACCGGCCCCCGTTCACCGGACAGGTAAACATCATACTAGGGGGGGGCACTCTTTTCCTAAGAAAGCCATTTTCAACACAGTCACATGATTCAATGTAATGGTGAGCCAATCTATCACAGACCTTCCAACCAGCCTAAACTAGATCGGTGTGATCTACCGTAGAATAGAATTCAACTTTATTGGTATTACTCTGTCACAGGTACGAACCCCTCCCCCTCGGGGAGCCGTGGGCTGCCATTGAGTGGCTCTCAGGGAGCAGTGTGGGGTTAAGGGTCTTGCTCAAGGACCCAGAGTGGCAGTCTGTGGGAGTGGGGCTTGAAATCAGAACCTCTGGGATCCAATCGTAATGCTCTAAACACTAGGTGGTGACTCTCCCTTACAGAGCAGCAGCAGGTGTGGTAGCGATGGACGGCAGGCTCCATGGCTAATGTCAGCCAAGCTGGCAAAGGCTTTGGAGAGGAGATTGAACGTGAGCAGAGGAAAAAGACAGATGCAGGTTTCCTGTTTTGGGAAAGATAGTGATAATCACTATCCAGGATTAAAGCTGGAGTGAACCTCTAGGATTTGTTTTACCTAAGTAACAAAAAAACAAATGCCAAGCAAAAAATGATTCTACTCAGGTTTGTTAAAATATTGAGTAAAAGTCCAAGGTTTTACTTCTGGTTAGATTGTTAGTGTGGTTTAAAGGAATAGTACACCCAAAACATGATTAGCCTTCATTTTCTACTCACCCCCATGCTGAACAACACCCTGGAGT
>NW_015151059.1:413381-420158 GCF_000732505.1 Cyprinodon variegatus | reverse complement strand
TTCAGGAATTTTTACTGAGATGATGGATATTCCTGAGATGAGTGTTCTGATTGCATCCCTGTCTGTTAGTGGTACTGCCTCAGTAAGTGATCTGTGTTTTATGGTCCGCAGTCAGCTAAAGCCCAGTCCAGTCCTTTTGGTATTGGGTCTGGCCACAACTACCAGACTGACCCAGCCTCCTACAGCCCGCTGTCATCCCCCGCCACCTCCTCCCCCAGTGGGAATGCTTATTCAGGCCTGACCAACCGCAGCACAGCTTTTGGTAAGCCCGCCTCTTAATTTCAGTTGTCATTTCCAAGTGTTTGCTGATGTTTGGGTTTGTTTTTTTGGGTTTAAGGAAGGACATTCAATTCAGTTTAATTTACTGAGCTCCAAATAATGTGCAGTCTCAATGTGCTTTACAGAATCTATTCAATCAATTCATCCAAACATCTTGGGTAAAAGTTTTCTACCTAAGAAACCCCACTGAGTCGTTCCAGTCAGATAAACTCTGAGTCGGTTTTTATTGGTGAAAAATATGAAAGAGAACCAGAAACGGTCAGTCATAGACGGTAGAGAGAGCATACCGTTAGAGATCGAACTAACGGATACCGCAGAGTAGAGATAGAATGAAAAAGTGGTCTCTATGTCCTCCAGCAGTCTAAGCCTATTAGGGCGGGGTATGCCAAGTTGAGCACATGGGCAAAGCAGCCAGCATGTCATAGCTGAGTGATATCAACAGCAACTAGCATGTTGGCAGCATTATCTGTAATAACAGCGGCTACTTTTCCGGTTATGCCCCATTTGTTCATTGCCTCCATCAACATGTTGGCTATGTTGCTCCCTGTATTACGTCCGTGAAGCAGCCTGGTCTGAAGCCCATTTGAAACTAATTCCCACTCATTTGATATGAAAAGAGAAGTGATGGTTATGTAGGGGTCGGTCGCTCTCGAAGTCCAGCCATCGCACGTCAGCGCGACTCTTTCAGCAGCCTTTAGCTACTCCAGCACAGCCGTCTTCACCAGTGCCGGTACAGCCACTTCTGTTTACAGGTTGGTATTGTGTAGCGTGGTTCGAGTGTATTTAATATGTTCTAGAAACCCTGGTTTTCAGCAACGCTGTACGGTCGTAGATCCTTGCAAATGACCATGGCCACAGACTTGGTGATTTTCTCTGGGCGAGCAGAACTTGGTGGCAGTTTAGAGATAAATGATTTATCAATTTGTGTCTGTTTGGAGTCGACAGGCTGTGCTTTGGTTTTTTGTAGCGCCTCTGCATGATATCTGATTAAGGGGTTGCGTAGGTTCGTTGTGTTACTGCAGTTCTTTAATTCTGTCTGGCACAGCTTACAAACGACCTTGCTTTTATCGATTTCCTGAGTTCTGGATTTCAACGAGGAAAAAAAAAAACAATTAGCCCAAACGTCTGACTTAGAAGTTGGTGTTCTGCTGGTACTCGCCATGACTTGTGTGCTCTAATTCGGCCTCTGCACTGGCTGAGAATGGTAACCAAACCAACAGCGCCCCCAACGGTCAGGGGGTGAATCGATTCTGAGGGGCTCCCACATCGATTATGAATTTTGCGTGTAATAATTGCGATGCATCAATTCTTCAATTATTTTACCCACCCCTGAAACCTATAGCTTTAGCTCTCTTTTTCATTTTCATCAGAACTCTGGCTGCAGCATTCTGAAGGTTTTTCACTAGTTTGTGGACTTCCTGATAGTAAAGAATTACAATAGTCCAGCCTTGAAGTAACAAATGCATGGACTAATTTCTCAGCATCACCCCTGGACAGGAGATTTCTCATTTTAGCAATATTCCTCAGATGAAAGAAGGAAATTCTAGAAACCTCTTTGATATGGGATTTAAATGACAGGTCCTGATCAAAAACAACACCAAGATTTTTTACTTTATTATCTGAAATCAGTTTAATCCCATCCAAATGAAGTGACTGACTAATCAGCTTCTTTTTCAAAGACTCTGGTCCAAAGACTATAACTTCTGTTTTGTCTGCATTCAGAAGCAGAAAGTTAAGAGTCATCCAGGTTTTTATGTCTTCAGACATGCCTGTAATCTATGTAATGGGTTAGCTTAATCTGGATTATAGACAGATATAGCTGGGTATCATCAGCGTAACAGTGGAATTTAATCCCATTCTGTCTAATAATTCTACCGATTGGGAGCATGTATAAAGTAAAGAGAATTGGTCCTAGCACTGATCCCTGTGATACTCCACAGGTAACCTTTGAGCATGAGGAAGATCTGTCATTAATGTGAACAAATTGAAATAAGACTGATAGATCAGATTTAAACCAGTCTAGTGCTGTTCCTTTAATTCCAACAAAATATTCAAGTCTTTCTAAAAGAATATTCTGGTCAACTGTATTAAATGCAGCAGTTAGATCTAACAGGACGAGCACAGATACAAGTCCATTATCTGAGGCCATGAGAATATCATTAGTGACTTTCACCAGAGCTGTTTCAGTGCTATGATGAGCTCTAAAGCCAGACTGAAACTCTTCCCCATCATTAACTACTAATGTCTTGGAGCAGAGATGTGATGAAGTAAATGAAGTGGATTCAGAGTCGGATTCATTTTATGAAAATCTTGATTCACTCCCTTAAAATGATTTCAAAATGAATTTGATTAGGCCTTACAGGACACTGTCTGAACTGGGTAATTGATGGGTAACATTAAAGACGCTGCAGACAGGTGTTAAAGTACGACTCCGCCTCCTGGTCTGGACCCAGGATGATCAGAATGTTGGCTGCACCGTTAACAGCGGGTGGACGCAGTCTCTCTAGATTAGTTCTCCCATGAAGCTTGCTAATTATCAGTGTAGCCCACATTGTTTCCAAGACAACATGCGGTTAAATATGTCAGCCTAATCACATAAGGGAGGGGGGCATTTATTACCAGCAGCCTGAACAACTTTAAGATTCAATTTCAGGCAGGATTTGATGCTCCTCTTAGTGGCTCCCAGCTGTTAGCTGCTGGATCTGGAAGTTCACCAACCCAGAGAACCCCTCCAAAGCTACAAACATATGGCGCTTGATACGCCTACCCTTATGGCCAAAGGAGGCGGGGCAATCCCTTCAGATGCTACACTGAGACAGACGGAGACAGTCATAGCAGCGCTATGATGCAAGCCTAGGCTAGTGAGCGCTAAAGCAGCCACGGCTCGCACTGACATGGAATGATAACCGGATGTGAGGGAAGAACCTTCCCCAGCAGCTGTTTGATCAGCTGGAAGAAACAGAAGCTGTCAGAGATGTGGATCCGGTTCTCTGCAGATATCTCTACACATGGTGCATCAGAACAGGACAGGGTTGGTCCATGCCAGTAACTGACTGGCTGTTTGCAGATGTTCCAGGAGAGGGAAGTCAGAGCGGAGGCCAGTTCCAGGGTCGGCCCAGTGAGGTGTGGTCTCAGTGGCAGAACCAGCATCATTCCCAGCAGTCTGGGGAACAGCACGCGCACGCCAATCCCAGCCAGACGGAGGTCTTCCAGGTAACGCTCTCTGGACTTTACCTGCTAAATCCTTTCAGTTTACGGTTTCTGATCTGTCATCCAATATCTCTGTAGGACATGCTGCCCATGGCTGGAGACCCCACCCAGGGAACGGCCAACTACAACATTGAGGATTTTGCTGACCTCGGCATGTTTCCTCCCTTCTCCGAGTAAAAGCTGCTTCTGCACATTTCTCTTCGCATCACAGAAGGACTCATGTTTGCATTTTGTTTTCATGCTTCACCTCATTTTTATCTGAAGCTGAATGAGCAGCACTTAGAGGAAAGAATGTCTGATCGGTTTGATTGTCATGCTCCCGTGTTGCTCCTGCTCTGCTCAGTGTGGAGAGGAAGGAAGTCTGACCTACAGACGGATGCAGCCTCTCATCTTCTACTGGATGATTTAACTGATGGTTTATCAGACACAACTGGAGACGTTCAAACAGTTGGCATCATGCATCTTCTTCCTTAGAACAGAAATCAGTAATTTTATGCTAATTGCAGTTTCTCCTGTTTGCCAGCAGGTGGCAGCGCCTGTAAAAAAGACTTAATTTACTGAAATCATTTAACTACACTAGAAATACTCACTATGTAAATGTTTCATACAACCTTGAAATGTTTTTGTTTTATCTTCTCTGAAACAGAATCATTTGTTTATCACCACCTAAAAGGTTTCTGCTGTTTATTGTATGATGATGATGATGATGATGATGATGGCGGCACTTTTTTAACAACAGTTCATTATCCAGTATCCAAACACACATCATGCTACCATACGATACAATACAATACACTACCATACCATACGGTACCATATGATACGATAACAACTTTCAACATCAATGCTGCTTTCAAACCAAAAGCTTTATGAGTCAAAAACGCGAAGACACAGAAATCTGGACGCAGGATCAAACTGTGGCTCGGCTCTAGCTAATCACAGTGTTAAATATCAGTAGATCACATAAGGAACTACCAAACTCTCTGCTTTTCAACTTTGATTGAGCTGCAGGTTTGGCAGCTCCTGCTTTTACTGTGGCTCCGTGTCCCGTCTATATTCCTGCAGCCTAATCAAACGTACCATTTATGGTCAGCCTAAAGCGCCTGGAATGGGACAAGATAGATTCTGATCTATTTGTAAAAACAGCAAGGACTCAGTTTAGGATTAGAACAGGTCTGGCTGCTGACCTGACACCTTGAAACTAAGCGGGGCGTAGCGTCAGTCTGCATGGATCAAAGCTCAGCTGCTGACTGACCTTACGTACCTGTCTGGATGAAGCAAAGAGCAGCTGGTGGGAGTTCCCAGTTCCAAGCGGCTGCTGTTTGCTGACGGTGTGACGTCAGACGGCGAATCGGAGGATCTGTCCTTTACTCATCGGAAAGCTTTTAAAACATCCTGTGAGAATCGATCGACCACAAATTAGACGTTCCTTTAAGTGAATCACCTTTCCTTTGAGCTCAGTAAATGTTTATAAGGTGACTGCAGCATCAGACCAACACTGATCCCAGCAGATAAAACCTTTCTTCCATTCAGTGTCATGTTAGCAGTAAGGGAATCTTTAGGTGACAATGGGATCGTGTTCCTGAAGGAACTGCACACATTGCAGTCTTTTGCTAAAGCTCTAAAATTATTTTTCCAATATTGGGATTTCTACATCATCTTACTTTCTCTTTAGTCCATTTTTTGTGCAAGTCTTGATGATATTGTGTATAATGTGAGTGTGTAACTATCAGTATATCGTTGCTTAGTTTGTTGTACACTGACTTCTAGAGCCGTTCAACTGTAAATGTGACTCATTATTTTGTGTAACAAGTTGTGCTGTGAAAATAAATTCTTGCTTTGGTGGCTTCCATTGATCCCAGTTATCCTACCAACAGGTTCATACCTAAACTATGACTTTGATTGTTGCAGAGTAAACGTCATTCAAAGATCCCCCGTCTCCCTCCCTCCGCCCTCCCTCGGTGGACCAAAACAGCAAAAAAATGACAACTTCTCTTAATAATCCAAGAATAAAGTTGGTATGACAATAAATGTCTGTATAGAATAAAGTCGGAATAGAATAAAATCGGAATAGAATAAAGTCCGATCTTCAGTCGTTTCATAACTAACCATCTCATCCAGATTATCTAGCGGTAATCTGAGCTCTGTCTGTAAACATCATTTCATAATAAATCCTAATTTGATGCTGATTGGCTGAAATGTTTAAAGTTTCCTTATCTGTAAAATCAAATCAATAAGAAAAGATCAAAATATTTTCTACATCCCTCATTTTAGGATGACAGCATAAAGTTATTAAATAATACTGACTTTAATTTGGTAATATATTAATCTCGCATTATTATGACTTTAATCTCGTAATATAACGATTTTTGCAATGTCATGCATTCTTTATGGTAAAATTAAGACTTTATTCTAATAAATGTAATCTCATAAAATGACAACCTGTTAAAAACAGTTGTTTTCTGTCTGGCCATAACAGCTTCCCACCAGCTGGGGGCGCTAATGATTTGACCAGCTGCCATAAAACCCCAGAAGAAGAAGAAGCAGGAAGTAGTAGTGAAGCGATGGAGCAGGAGCTGCTGCTTTGATCGGACTGATGTAGAAACCACCGCCTCTGCTTCAGGATGTGGACCAACCGGAAGGCAGGAAGGCTTCTCCTGAAGACCGTGAGCCATTTTCTGAAGCTCCGCTGCGGACCCACCGTCCGCACGCAGTGTCCCCGTAACCCCGCAGCGTCCGGGCCGCCCTGGAGGCTCCTGTTCTTCGGTACCGACCAGTTCGCCGTGGAGTCTCTCAGGTTGCTGACCCTCTGCAGGTAACCGGGGTTGCCATGGCGATTAGACCCAGAGTATTCCCGCAGAGCCTGCTGGTCGTTTCGTACCTGACTTCCTACCTGGTGTCATTTCTTAGAAAGTCAAACAAAATGATCCACATTTCCCCCCAAAGATTGAATCTGCCAAAGTTTTACAGCTTCAGGATTATAAGAATAAAAGCCTGGATTAGACCCCACCTTAACCCCAGCAGGACCAAGCCAGTCCCAATGGACTTTCCTTCACTTGTTCCTGAATAATATTAAAGAGGAAACAACGTCCAGAGGTCTGTAATCCAGAGGTGGATCCTCCAGAGGTAGATAATCCAGAGGTGGATCATCCAGAGGTCTGTAATCCAGAGGTGGATCATCCAGAGGTAGATAATCCAGAGGTGGATCATCCAGAGGTCTGTAATCCAGAGGTGGATCATCCAGAGGTAGATAATCCAGAGGTGGATCATCCAGAGGTCTGTAATCCA